>NC_041383.1:339762319-339785921 GCF_002162155.2 Triticum dicoccoides | reverse complement strand
CGGCCGCCCTCCGCCGCCACGACCACGAAGCCGACGCGCATGTGCGGGCGCAGCCGGCAGCGAGGAAGAGTAGTACACGTTAGGTCGTCACCGCTCTGGTCCCGGGAAGGCCACCGCTACTCCACTCAGTCGACGCCAAGCTTGGTGGGGTAAACATTGGCGGCCAATTAGCCGCTTGACAGCGACGTGGAGGCGGAAATCTTCAGAACCTTGTGCTCCGGAGGAGGAGGTTATCGAGGCGGATGAGGAGGAGGCAAAGGCAATGGCCGGCTTTCTTGGGTTCATGGTCGCACATGGTGGTCGGGCGCCGGCGATCGTTTAGATTAGGTTTTAGTATGGTTTGTGCAAAATATGTAATGAATTTCATCCAGTTTGTAGGAAAAGTTTTCGAAATGTAATGAATTTCATCCGGTTAATTTGAAATTTGCTTTGTTTGCACGAATTTTGTCCGGTTAGTTTATATAGTTGTCGAAAGGTATGCGGGCAGCATCGGATGGCATCCATTAGTGTCCTCGGACAGATGCCGATGTAAATTTGTGGGCCAACGCAAAAGATGCCCTAACTATCATGCTATAATCGCTAACAATCCTGCATTATTTGGCAGGGAACAGTTATCCCTCGATCAAAATCAGATCCGTGGTGTTTCGCACTCCTCCCGTGTAAGAGTGTAAACTCTTGGTTACATAAAAATGGAGCAAGTGGATGGCACTATAGCACGTCATATCACTCGAACTAGCCCGCCTGACGAGCGGGAAAGCACCGCCCTCGTCATTTTGTTCTAGATTTCTATCGATCGATCGCGCGAAAATGTTATGCTTCGTAAGTTCTAAAGGAAAAGGCGGCACACTTACGACTCATACGCGTCGCAACCCCGACTGTCCGTGTCACACCCTGATTTTCATGGCACAGCACTTAAGCTAATAAATCATGATAAATTGTGGTTTGACAAAAACTTTTGAGTGTTTTGGACTTTGCCTTGATTGGATTTTCTCTGTTGTTTGCAACTGCTCTAAAAATCAAAATAAAACCTCCAACTCCTATACTTCATCTCCTTGATCCAAAACCTTGCCCAATGATCATACCATGTGTGTAGGACATAAAAATAATTTCTTGCAAAAATATTTGGCTAAAACATATTTTCTAAATTTAGTTTCCCAAAAACCCCTGAATTGAGGTTTGCACTACAAGTACTTGATTTGGGGTATGAAAAATCTTTCAAAGAATATTTTTGACTCCTATTAGGTATAGGACTCCCAAAAACTACAAACATATAATTTTAAAAGTTAATTTCCTATTTTATTTAAAAGTTTTTTCTTAAGTCCAGAAATGGTCTTTAATAGGGAAAAATTATTTTATTGCTTCAAAAATATTTGAAAAAAATTTAGGGAGACTCATAGGACATATATTGTCCATATATAAGAGTTTCAACACATGGTCATGTTCAAAATATTGGTCAAATCCCTCAAAAACCCTTTCTGGGTATTTCAAGCTTTTGAAATATTTACAAAGGAAATATTCTCCAAAAATTCCAAGAAAATTCTAGAATGTCAACTATGACATGTTTGATGATCTTGACAAGTATCATGTCTTGGAGAACAATATAACATCATCAAATCCCCTCAAAACCATTTTAGTCCATTTTGTAGTTTGAGCAACTTTGCATTGCCAAACATGTCCAAATGTTCTCAAACCTTGTGAACATGCTCAACTGGTATAATCATTCATCTAGACCAAGTGGCACAAGTTGGAGAACAAGTTAACTTGATCAAAGTGCCCCAAAACCCTTCCTATCCAGAACCAAATTTGAACAACTCTACATTGGCAACTTTCTCCTTTTGATCTCAACTTTTGTGGACATGTTCAGGACCTCGGGCCTCCCCCTCGCACCAGTCGAGGTGCCTCGACATCCGCAACACGCCACCGTGCAGGACCCCTCGTCTCTCCCTCTCTCTCACCTCCTGCGGCGCGTGCCCAGAGCCGCCCGGCTCGGCCAATGCCCGGCCTCGCACGCGCGAGCACCAGAGCCTCGCCCCGCTCCCTCCCTCTCTTCCTGGAACCCTACTCGGCTCCCACAAACGCCGTAGACAGCCCCTCTCCCTCCCTCCTGGCCTCCCGAGCCGTTGCCACGGCCCCGTGTGCCGCGTCCACGGTGAGCCACGGGATGGCTATTTAAGGCCACCACCGAGCCCCCTCTCTACTCCTTTGGCTCTCTCCCCCTCCCATGCACCCCTGGACCAACCCACACCTCTCCCCATGTCTTCCGATCACCGCAATGGTCGGAGCGCCGCCATCGGGCTCCGCCTAAATCCGGGCTATCCCGAGCCTCTCCTCTCTCCCCAGCCACTCCAGTACCCTCATACCACCACCACGAGGCCCTCCATCACCGTCGTTCATCCCTGAGAACGCCACGCGCTCGTGGCCGAAGATGGCCGACGGCCTCCTCCGCGACTGTCCAAGTCGTCGCCGCTACGGCCCTCGTCGGCGTGCGAAAAGCACCTAGGTGGATGTGGCGCGGCCTCCTGAGCTCATCCATAGCCAGAGCATCGCCGGAGGTGCCCCGTAGCGCCGGCAGTCGTCGTCGGGGCTCTCTGCTCCCTCGGCCAGGCGAACGCGCGGGAGGAAGAGGAAGACGAAGGCCATGCAAGTGGGCCCCGTTCGTCAGTGGCCCAGCCACCGGGCCACGCTGGCAAGTGGAGGCGGGTTGCGCCTGGGCGCCTTCGACGTTGCCCCGTTGCCCCCGTGGCCGAGCCGTTGGGCCGTCCAGTGTGCCGCGGTGCTAAACTGCGCCCTGCGCACAGTTTAGGTATAACCAAAATGTTCTCCTTTTTCTTTTCCACTGAACTTCAAAAATCCATAAACTATTCAAATAGTGTCCAAACTCGATGAACCAAATTTCTGCTGACTCCATAAATCATGTTCTATTTAATGGGCCAAAGTGGACATTTTTGTTGTTCTTAGTTTTCACTTGACCCTTTAAAAAGGTCATTTATCCACATAACTCCACTTCAAAAATCCATATAATATTCATTTCAACTCCAAATCCTGTGAAACCAATTTCTAAATGTTTCTAAAATCATGCCTGATTTAATGGGTACTTTTACTCATTTTTATAAAAAGGCATTCTGTAGACAACTTGCAGATCCATTGAATCCATTTATTCCATCATATTGAAATGTTCAGAAATAATCACTTACCCAATTCCAATGAAACCACTCTGGTTATTTTTCATATAACCAGAGAAGTCCTAGAAAAGTCAACTTCATACTTTTAGAGCACTTTTAGTTTTTTCCTTGTTGTGTTGCTTATTGTGATTATTTTCGACGTTAGTTGACGAAGTAGACGGAGTACTTGGAGAAGGACCAGAAGATTTCAAGACTCTGATGAACCAGGCAAGCAGCTCTTTGACCATGTCTATGAAACCCTTTTTATGCATGTCATATAGCACCATATTGTTATTGCAACGGAATCATGATGAGGTGGTAACCACTTTGATGGGTTGCCTCCGTTACTTCCTTGTTGATACTTGCATTATGCATGACCCTACCATCCTATGTGGGTTATGCTGGTGGGAGTAGATAGGATGTTATAGTAGTGGCTACGCAAATGGGACGGGAATATGCATGGTGATGGAGGCAGAGTACTTTCAAAAGACTTTTTGAAAACCCGTCGGGTGCCACTTATGCCCGAGGAAGATAATGAGATGGGTAACCACTTGATGACGAAGTGGTGTACCGAGGCAAGTGTGTGTGTTGCTTTCAAAAACGGATTGGTTTAAGTTGCGACCGTTATTCCAACCTTACATGTACAACCACTCTACCCTTATATGGGAAAGGGCATTATTGATTACCTAGGCCGATACTAGCTTGGAGCCCGCATTACTAGTGACGGGGGAGAGTTGGTGCTCTCTCTCGGGACGGGGTCGTGCCAGGTAGGGCGGCCATGACTGTTTTTACAGGGCACCGGATACACCATTGCATCCCCTCTCAGATGTTACGATCTCGAGTGAGTCTCATATGATGTACATCGTGAGGATATGGAACAACGAGTGGACTCCTTGTTAGTGTCATCTAGGGAAAGATAGTGATCGGGTGCTTACCCCGGGTACTTGAGGTACCGCGGGTCGTGGATGACACGGAAGTTCCCCGGATCTTGTGGGTAAAGTGTGCAACCTCTGCAAAGTGTAAAACTATTCGAATAGTCGTGTCCACGGTCAAGGACAGTTGGGTAACCGCTCTTGGGCTACGTCCATATGTTTCTGAAAAACAACATAGTTTGATGATATTGATGATGCGGCTCGTGAGGAAGTCACGATGAGCTTGAGCATGAGTTGTTTATAACTCTTTCTCGATGTTGATGTATGTAACCTCCTGATACTTGTTGCAGACACATACATGTCATTGATAAATGTTTGTCATACTTGCATGAGAAAAACTAGCTTTCCGCAAAAATGCCAATTCAGCAGCAGAGCCTTGCATAATTATTTTGTTATCACTCTTGGGTTGCTTGCGAGTACATTCAAACGTACTCACTGGCTTGTCCCTGGCTATTTACTTGGCCAGGCTTGAAAGAGCAGGTATATGAAGAAGAGACTTTGGTGACGATCGTGTGAGCTAGGAAGCTTCCCAGTCAGAATGCCTGTAGGGTTAAGGCAGATGGCATGGGTCCAAGTTGTTAGTGAAGATTTCCGCTGCGATGATACACTCAAGACTTGACCATAATGGTCCTACTTGTGTAAAACGGTATGTAAGGATGTAAGACTCTTGTTATTCAGCTTCTGTGTGTTCAGTGAGCATTGATATCTGGGATCACTATACATGTGCATTCGGTGATCTCGACTTATGAGTCGGGGTCCCCACAGAGCTGGTATTAGAGCCATCCTGACTGTAGGAAGCCTTAGTTAGCATGGTCGTTAGTTAGGGTAAAGCTATTTTCAAAACTATTACTAATTTTCAAAACTATCTATACTTCTTTTCCCCTTCTGAGTTTTTCGAAAACTAAGATATACTTTCCTCTTCCCCTTCAAATTTAATGGTCGCTCGAATCCTTATGCCCCTGACCACGGGATTCCTTGAAATCCTCGTGGATAATATAGAAGGAAGACGCCTTGCTAGACACTCACCCACCTCTTCTGAACACAAGATTGGCAACACCACAGCCAGACGATGCCAACAGAAGGTACGCCCACAAGGAATGAGGACATGAAGACCCAGAGGATGGTGACACCTTTGAAATTGCCCCAGGATTATGAAACCTTGGCCTATGATGACCAGGGCATAGGATAAGCAAGATCATGATATACATCGCTAGTAGAGCAACCCTACCCTTATCATTGTTGCATCGGTAACCACCGGTGGATGAGAACCTCGCCATTTGGTCTGCCTCACTATAGTGAGCAGGAAAATGGTTCTCTTCATCCCCCGCTCTCGGTGACGATATTGTCAACAATGTGCCCGACAGATTGGACCTCTACTATGCCTTGTTAATGTCATTGCATAAAGTATTGCCACCTGGAACCGCTGATGCCTTAGGATGCAAAAAGGATCAACATGAATAAGAAGACAAGAGGAGACCAAGTCAACACTAGATACGAGGAGCCACCTTCACCCCATCACTTCAACAGGCGAGAAGTTGTCGAAGAATCTTCAGGCTCAACCCGGAATTGTTTCATCAAACAACTACAAGAGACGTAGCAACACCTGAGGAAAACCCAAAAGACTGCATGAGGCACGAAGTAAAGCACGACTACTTAGTCCGAGAACCCCTAGGGTAGGATGAGTCGTGTACCCCCTATGCGCAGTCGAGTCCGTATGATGGCTCGAATAGAACCATGACTGCGTGTTGCTTGTTTTCATTTGTTTGTGTTTTGATATAGGTCGCACTTTTGCCCTAGGCAACAAGCATGCGACTATATCACCTTCCTTACCTTGCTTCTTCTGTTTTGCCCTTTTTGCACCTGTTTGTTTGCACTTGCACTATAGAACCCCCTTTAGGCATTCCCCTCCTCTATGCTACTTTTCCCTTTCATCTCTCTCCTAAACTGAAGACCGACAAGATAAGCTACACCGAGGATTCTACTTCGACAACCAACTAGCACTGGAAACTTTTATTGCAGCCTCCTCGACCAAGTGCAACCCAGTAGCGTTATGTCTACTCCTCAAGATTAGAAGCCCATCCCTAGACCCTTCAAGACTTCACGATATAACCTAGCTCGAATCCTTAACCATGTGCTTAACCTACAAATTGCAAGAAAACCAGTTAAGCCTCAGTAACCTTTCACAACACTGGGTTCATTATGGAACTAGTGGACATAGTGAACGAGCACATTATCTTCCTAATATAGCACCAGAACTGACGATGCCATAGGGAAGACCAATCTGAGGATATAGAAATAGAGGACAAATGACTTGATGAGTTTATATCAATGACTTTGAGGGATCATCTGAGACTCTTTGGTGGATTATGAGGCTTTCATGTTGGTAGTTGAACTTGGTGGGATCAGTTAATAGAGTAGCATAACTTTCATTCCCCCTGAGTAAATTGGATTTAGTAGGACAATTAAGATCGCAAGCTAAAGATTCTTGGGAGTATAAGGATTTGACTTAGCCAGGGGGTATCGAAAGGAGATAGATGATATTACAATAACGACTTGGGGAAAGGTGAAGAAATTCTCGTTGGACATGAGATTTGGATTTAAGTAGCTGATTCTAGTTGAATATAGATGATGATGTATGTCTACATGGTTCAGAGTAAATTGGATTTAGACTGATGATCTTGATCATGATACCATGTTTCTCGATGGACGATAAACTAGGAGATTGGGTTAATTGTCGGAGTTGATTTAGGGATCTATATACGCCTGACTTTGGAGTTTACTCGACCATGGTAATGGAAATTGGTGGATTGACTATTGTAAGGCTAGACCTTTTCAAGGATTTAATAATTATAGGATATTAGAAGATTCTGTGGAACACCATAGAGATTGGATTTGTAGAACTACCATATCATGTAGTGATTGGTGTATGGGTTGTTGGAGTTGATTCATAGGAAGGAAGCAAGATCCTGGAGCGGCATATGACGTGTTTCCTTAGGATAGAGATGCACTATCTTGGACCTTGGAAGGATAGGATGAGCACTTGGATTGTCCTGTTTTATTCCAGCTTGGAAGCTTGTATGTTCTACCCATGGATTTTTAGGGGTCGGCATACATATGAGTTTGGGGGTTGTAGACATATATGATTTTGTTAGACCTCCTCTCGAGAGTCATGAGAAATAATAATAGCATGGGTAATGATTGGAGCTGACCTACACGAGTTGGTGCTTTCGGTGGTATAAGATGGTCTGTTTGGAGGACAAGATAGAACAATTGGCATCTCAGGAACTGTGCTCAAGGATGGGATGATAAACATTCACTCGCACACTAGAATCCTTGAAACCCTTACGTCTTACCAAGCCACATCATGGTCAGACCATGACCTTGGACTTGACTCTAGGTCGAGAAGACCCTGACCAATACTCAACCGTGACCACCACCGATACCCCAACCTATGCCCTATGTACCCCGTGGGCAACTCTTCACGGAGTACTCGAACAAGCTGGTTGTCATCGTTATTTGAGGACATACCTGTCCACCCGAAGACGGAAGAAGAGTCATTCAGCTGGTTAGGCAACATCTGAGGACCGCCATGTCAAGGAGGAAGAACTATACCAACCACCATCATCAAGAAGTAAACTTCCGCGTCGAAGACCAGGTGTATCTATGGGCCACTTCTCCCAAAGGAACCCAACATTTCCATGACAAGGAAACCCACACCAAGATTCATCGGCCCTCTTCAAGATCACTCCAAGATTTAACAACCCCCTCTGAGATCACTACAAGACGAAGAGAAGACAGTTACCAGCTGGAGTTACCACCTGAGTCACCCAATGTGCATAGCGTTTTTCCACACGACACCACTCCGAAGATGTTTCCGGCTTTCTATCTATTCCGGTCTCTACAAGGACATCGATCACCGAGCCATCGACCTCTAGCCAGATCCAACCTGGCCTAACGCGAGAGACCCCTTAGCAACTTGGACCAACCGAGAGTGTCATACACGAAGCTACGACACCAGGTATTTCAAGATTCAATGGAGCACCACACGGAAGCAGAAGCATTATGAGGACGTGAAGACTGCCCCGCATCTAAGTTCCGTATTCCTTTCCGCGCCTAGTTTGGGAATCTCGGGGACGAGATTCTTGTAAGGGGGGTAGGTCTATCACACCCTGATTTTCATGGCACAACACTTAAGCTAATAAATCATGATAAATTGTGGTTTGACAAAAACTTTTGAGTGTTTTGGACTTTGCCTTGATTGGATTTTGTCTGTTGTTTGCAAGTGCTCTAAAAATCAAAATAAATCCTCCAACTCCTATACTTCATCTCCTTGATCCAAAACCTTGCCCAATGATCATGCCATGTGTGTAGGACATAAAAATAATTTCTTGCAAAAATATTTGGCCAAAAGGTATTTTCTAAATTTAGTTTCCCAAAAACCCCTGAATTGAGGTTTGCACTACAAGTACTTGATTTGGGGTATGAAAAATCTTTCAAAGAATATTTTTGACTCCTATTAGGTATAGGACTCCCAAAAACCACAAACATATAATTTTAAAATTTATTTTCCTATTTTATTAAAAAGCTTTTTCTTAAGTCCAGAAATGGTCTTTAATAGGGAAAAATTATTTTATTGCTTAAAAAATATTTGAAAAAAATTTAGGGAGACTCATAGGACATATATTGTCCATATATAAGAGTTTCAACACATGGTCATGTTCAAAATATTGGTCAAATCCCTCAAAAACCCTCTCTGGGTATTTCAAGCTTTTGAAATATTTACAAAGGAAATATTCTCCAAAAATTCCAAGAAAATTCTAGCATGTCAACTATGACATGTTTGATAATCTTGACAAGTATCATGTCTTGGAGAACAATATAACATCATCAAATCCCCTCAAAACCATTTTAGTCCATTTTGAAGTTTGAGCAACTTTGCATTGCCAAACATGTCCAAATGTTCTCAAACCTTGTGAACATGCTCAACTGGTATAATCATTCATCTAGACCAAGTGGAACAAGTTGGAGAACAAGTTAACTTGATCAAAGTGTCCCAAAACCCTTCCTATCCAGAACCAAATTTGAACAACTCTACATTGGCAACTTTCTCCTTTTGACCTCAACTTTTGTGGACATGTTCAGGACCTCAAATGATGACACTACACCAAGTGGTGCATCAAGGAGAACAGATTTGCATGACTAAATCTTGGGAAGTCCATTTCTGTTGATTTCTAGGGTTTACCAAAGTTACATTGTCAACTTTCTTCAAATGAGCTCCAACTTGGTGATAAACCACATTTATATATGACACTTGATCCTGTTAATCTTAATATCATTTGGAATCCATTTGCTTGCCCAAACCACCAACAAACACCTTCTGCCATTTTTCTAAAAACACCAATTTGGCCACTTCCACTGATCTCCATTATCTCTCCTTTTTACCACAACCCCTCCTGGTCCCCCTCTACCTCTGGTGTACTTCCCTGCCCGAGAGGCAATGATGAAGGGGGGCAGGGATCCTCTTTTCTTCTCTGGACAGCACCATTTCCACTCTCTCTCAACTCCCTCTCCCCTCCAGTGGATCCCCAGGGCATCCAATGCCATTGCCACATTGTTTACTCCCCACTGCCGCTGCCAGACGCAAGTGGACACGGTAGAGTGCGCAAAACACACTCATGCTGGCCAAAAGCCTGCTCTGGAGCGTGCTACAGTGGCGGCCGAGCCTTGCCGCCGCGCTCCTGTCCACCTCGGGCCTCCCCCTCGCGCCAGTCGAGGTGCCTCGACGTCCGCAACACGCCACCGTGCAGGTCCCCTCGTCTCTTCCTCTCTCTCACCTCCTGCGGCGCGTGCCCAGAGCCGCCCGGCTCGGCCAATGCCCGGCCTCGCACGCGCGAGCACTAGAGCCTCGCCCCGCTCCCTCTCTCTCTTCCTGGAACCCTACTCGACTCCCACAAACGCCGTAGACAGCCCCTCTCCCTCCCTCCTGGCTTCCCGAGCCGTTGCCACGGCCCCGTGCGCCGCGTCCACAGTGATACATCGGATGGCTATTTAAGGCCACCCCCGAGCCCCCTCTCTACTCCTTTGGCTCTCTCTCCCTCTCGTGCACCCCTGGACCAACCCACACCTCTCCCCGTGTCTTCCGTTCACTGCAATGGCCGGAGCGCCGCCGTCGGGCTCCGCCTAAATCCGGGCTATCCCGAGCCTCTCCTCTCTCCCCAGCCACTCCAGTACCCTCATACCACCACCTCGAGGCCCTCCATCACCGTCGTTCATCCCTAGGAATGCCATGCGCTCATGGCCGAAGATGGTCGACGGCCTCCTCCGCGACCGTCCAAGCCGTCGCTGCTACGGCCCTCGTCGGCGTGCGAAAAGCAACCAGGTGGATGCGGCGCGGCCTCCTGAGCTCATCCATAGCCAGAGCGTCGCCGGAGGTGCCCCGTAGCGCCGGCAGTTGTCGTCGGGGCTCTCTGCTCCCTCGGCCAGGCGAACGCGCGGGAGGAAGAAGAAGACGAAGGCCCTGCAAGCAGACCCCGCTCGTCAGTGGCCCAGCCACCGGGCCACGCTGGCAAGTGGAGGCGGGTTGCGCGTGGGCGCCTTCGACGTCGCCTCGTCGCCCGCGTGGCCGAGCCGCTGGGCCGTCCATTGTGCTGCGGTGCTAAACTGCGCCCTGCGCACAGTTTAGGTATAACCAAAATGTTCTCCTTTTTCTTTTCCACTGAACTTCAAAAATCCATAAACTATTCAAATAGTGTCCAAACTCAATGAACCAAATTTCTGCTGACTCCATAAATCATGTTCTATTTAATGGGCCAAAGTGGACATTTTTGTTGTTCTTAGTTTTCACTGGACCCTTTAAAAAGGTCATTTATCCACAACTCCACTTCAAAAATCCATATTATATTCATTTCAACTCCAAATCCAGTGAAACCAATTTCTAAATGTTTCTAAAATCATGCCTGATTTAATGGGTACTTTTAGTCATTTTTATGAAAAGGCATTCTGTAGAGAACTTGTAGATCCATTGAATCCATTTATTCCATCATATTGAAATGTTCAGAAATAACCACTGACCCAATTCCAATGAAACCACTCTGGTTATTTTTCATATAACCAGAGAAGTCCTAGAAAAGTCAACTTCATAGTTTTAGAGCACTTTTAGTTTCTGCCTTGTTGTGTTGCTTATTGTGATTATTTCCGACGTTAGTTGATGAAGTAGACGGAGTACTTGGAGAAGGACCAGAAGATTTCAAGCCTCTGATGAACCAGGCAAGTAGCCCTTTGACCATGTCTATGAAACCCTTTTTATGCATGTCATATAGCACCATATTGTTATTGCAACAGAATCATGATGAGGTGGTAACCACTTTGATGGGTTGCCTCCGTTACTTCCTTGTTGATACTTGCATTATGCATGACCCTACCATCCTATGTGGGTTATGCTGGTGGGAGTAGATAGGATGCTATAGTAGTGGCTACGCAAATGGGACGGGAATATGCATGGTGATGGAGGCAGAGTACTTTCAAAAGACTTTTCGAAAACCCGTCGGGTGCCACTTATGCCCGAGGGAGATAATGAGATGGGTAACCACTTGATGACGAAGTGGTGTACCGAGGCAAGTGTGTGTGTTGCTTTCAAAAACGGATTGGTTTAAGTTGCGACCGTTATTCCAACCTTACATGCGCAACCACTCTACCCTTATATGGGAAAGGGCATTATTGATTACCTAGGCCGATACTAGCTTGGAGCCTGCATTACTAGTGATGGGGGAGAGTTGGTGCTCTCTCTTGAGACGGGGTCGTGCCAGGTAGGGCAGCCATGACTGTTTTTACAGGGCACCGGATACACCATTGCATCCCCTCTCGGATGTTACGATCTCAAGTGAGTATCGTATGATGTACATCGTGAGGATATGGAACAACGAGTGGACTCCTTGTTAGTGTCGTCTAGGGAAAGATAGTGATCGGGTGCTTACCCCGGGTACTTGAGGTACCGCGGGTCGTGGATGACACAGAAGTTCCCCGGATCTTGTGGGTAAAGTGTGCAACCTCTGCAGAGTGTAAAACTATTCGAATAGCCGAGACCATGGTCAAGGACAGTTGGGTAACCGCTCTTGGGCTACGTCCATATGTTTCTGAAAAACAACATAGTTTGGTGATATTGATGATGCGGCTCGTGAGGAAGTCACGATGAGCTTGAGCATGACTTGTTTATAACTCTTTCTCGATGTTGATGTCTGTAACCTCCTGATACTTGTTGTAGACACATTCATGTCCTTGATAAATGTTGATCATACTTGCATGAGAAAAACTAGCTTTCCGCAGAAATGCCAATTCAGCAGCAGAGCCTTGCAGAATTATTTTTGTTATCACTCTTGGGTTGCTTGCGAGTACATTCAAACGTACTCACTTGCTTGTCCCTGGCTATTTACTTGGCCAGGCTTGAAAGAGCAGGTATATGAAGAAGAGACTTTGGTGACGATCGTGTGAGCTAGGAAGCTTCCCAGTCAGAATGCATGTAGGGTTAAGGCAGATGACATGGGTCCAAGTTGTTATTGAAGATTTCCGCTGCGATGATACACTCAAGACTTGACCATACTGGTCCTACTTGTGTAAAACGGTATGTAAGGATGTAAGACTCTTGTTATTCAGCTTCTGTGTGTTCAGTGAGCATTGATCTCTGGGATCACTGTACACGTGCATTCGGTGATCTCGACTTATGAGTCGGGGTCCCCATAGTCCGGCTCGCATGCCGCTCACCAGAGGGGACACGCGTTATCTTGCAATTTCACTGACATGTGGGACCATAATTGAATAAACCGTCGATAGCCGAAATCTAATCGCTCGGTGGGCGTCAGCTGAGAAGAGAGAAACGGGGGAGGGAGAAGAGATCGCCAGCCCGCTGCACATGGACTCCAAGAATTATATGGTGATAATGTGAGGTGGGCCATGCTGGAGTCCGGACCGCTTCTGGAGCCCGCTCTCACCGCTCTGGCCCCTCAAGATGCCAGCTACCCGCCGCATGCATGCATAGCAAGTAGTACTCCTTATGTGGAGGAGATAGAGGCATTGACAAAGTCAAGGAGTGAGCTCTGCAAGAGCCCATCTCTACACGTGCTCCTAGGTATAAAAAATAATTCTAAAAAAGGCATAAAAACAATTGTGTCTTCAAAAAAGAAAGGTAAAAAAGATTTGAGAGGAAATAGATAGAGAGAAAGTGAGAAAAAGTTGTAACCTAGGCATTACATGAGGAAGGAGGGAGTGGTGCACATGCCAAGTTCACTAGGTTGCCGTGTTTCACACTCCTCCGTCGTAACATTGGAGACAATAGCTTTCATCAAAAATAAACAATGAATACTCATTGCTCGTCCTCTATATTGGAAAGAATACTTTCACTTGCCGACATGTGGGACCTCGACCATCCTGGTCCACCTGCCATGCACAAAATTATCCTGGTCTACCCCGGTCGTATCGCAGGCCCAACCTTTCCCATTGTAAGTTGTTCGGACGAAGGAACCATCATGACTTCGTTGAATTCCGCTTCTTCAAGAAAACTTACTGTACCCGCAATACTGCTACCACACGCAAAGACTGGACTGCACTGTACCACGTCATATCACTGAAACCCACTAGGCCAAACTAGCCCGCCTAGGTCATCTATTTTGGAACGGAGGGAGTACGTCTCTGCACTGCTATGATTTTGTGTTGCACGTTCTCTGTACTTTTGCTACGATTTTCCTACCCTATGACCCAAATGAAGCCTGAATGTATGTCGACTATTGTCTGATCGATCGCTAAGCCTACAATTTTAGGAGCTAGAGCTATTGGTCGATCGACGAGGGATAAGTATAAGCGTACCACAAGCTCTTCAGCCCCAACATTTCTCTTCGGTGAGTGTTTTCCAAGTACTATAGCTTGCACAGTAGCTAGCCTACTAACGCCAAGAATCATTAAACAAGCCCTGCTGATATGATAAAAAGTTCAAACTTACATCTAAGCATGCCATATATTACATCAAAAGCTGGTGAGGATACATCTGTTTCCATAACTCGGAGAGGGTTCGCATGATTCATCGCATGATTCACTATCAAACAAAAGTAGCAAGATCCGCCCACACAAGACAGTGCACTAGCCCTAAGATGGTTTGATAACACGCATCGTTCTGGTAATTAAACATAGGGCAATGCAAACTACCCTGAAGGATTAGCGCGACCAACTATTTCTTGTCATCGATCTCTCGGGCAATGGCCATAGCACGGACAGTGGCATGGGAATCGATTTCTGGGGCGATGTCCACAAGGCTGACTACCACATCGGAATCGATCTCTGGGGCGATGTCCACAGGATGGACAGCGGCATCGGAATTGATCTCCGGGGCGATGCCAACAGGACGGGCCATGACATCGGAATCATCAAGGACGTCCACCGGCACCTGCACAACCCTAACATATTAGCAAGCACATTGCAAATAATCAAAAACCACAACTATGGTAATAAGCCATTATTTTTTACCTTGTGTAGCTCACCGGGGGATCTCATCCCTCCGGGGGCCATCTCCTCGTCCTCGATGGGGGCCATCACCTTGCCATGGGAATACTGCTTCTCAACGGCGACTATCTCCTCAAACTCGGTCTTGAGCCTCACATAGGTGGCAATCAGAGTTCCTGGGGTAGGCACGGTGGGGCCCTTGTTGTTCTTCCAACTTTCCTTGAGGAGTTCATCCGCCAACATCCTCAACTCTTTGGACAGTGCTTGTTTCTTGGAGTTCTTTGTCTCCATGGGTTGGCCCGCCAACATGGTCAACTCGTTGGTCGGTGCTCGCTTCCTGGAGATCGCTGTCTCCAGTGGGTTGTTCGCCGGCAACTCTTTGCCTAGTTGTAGCGCCCCGGATACAACTTTCCATATTCGTAACTCCAACTCTTGCCTTTTTGCGGAGATAAGATATGATATTTCCTTCGTGGTTGGGTTTTTGTCTGTTGTTTTGCATTTTGTTCTTGTTATGCATCTCGTCTCATGTCATCATTCGCATTGCATCGGCATCGTTTTCTTAAAAACTTGCACTCGTTCGTCGTTGCCGTTTCTCCATTTTGCCTTGATCACCTTCCCTCGGATCGCCTTGCCCACGCCGACCGTTCCAGACCATTCGGGTTTTTGCTTCCCTCTTGACTGTGACCACCTAACCTCTCTTGCCAGCTCGCAGCCCCCCTCGCGCGCGCGTCCGAGCCTGCCCCAAACCCGACCCGCTCAGTCATCACCGATGGATCCGGATCATCCCCTAACATCCCTAAAATATCGTCGTTTTCTTATTTGGACTCCCTACCTATTTATTCTGAACCGCCCGATCGCGATCGGAGGATCCAAATCATCCCCTTTCATATATATATATAATCCACCCACTTGCTAAATGGGATCAAACCCTAACTTCTAGGCAGTTTGTCCCTGCCGCCCCCGCCGCACTCACCTTCCGCCTCGGGATCCTCCTAGATCCCCTTCTCACCCAACCAGCTCCCTCGTTTGCGCAGCCGCGCGCCCAACCACAGCAAGCCGAAGCCTCCTCCTTCTCGATCCACCCAACCAGCGCCTTCCACCCATCTCCCAACCTGCCAACCTTCGCTCTCCACTTCTCCTCCTCGATCCAACGCTCGCCGACCTCCATGCTCGTTTTGGTTTGGGAGAGGAGCTCCCGACCGTGCCTCCCGCTGGCGAGAGCCCGAGCAGATCGAGCCAGCCGTCCCCGCTGGCGATGAGCAGCATCGGCTCCCGCAGCTCCGGCGAGCCCTGCCGTCGGTGACCCCCGCAGGAACCCTCCCCTTCCTCCCCTGCTTCTTCTTCCTCCCCAGTATTTCTCTCCCTCCTCTCAACATCTCGGTCTTGCCTTTCTACAGGAGCACACCCGCGCCATGGTGCCCTCCCGAGCTCCTCCCGCGCCAGATCCGGCGAGCCACGCCGGATCCATCTCCTGCACCATGTAGCTCGGCGTGCCCGCGCTCCTTGTCGCCGGAACCCCGCCGCCAAGTCCCTCGCAAGCCGCCGCCCGGATCAGGCCGTCCCCGCGTCGTCCCTGTCGCCAAGTTCATCGCCCGCAACGGCGCAGCCGCCCCGCTCCCCTTCTTCACCGGAGTTCTTTGCCGCAAGACCCTTCCTCGAGGAGCGTCGCCGCCCTGCTGCCAAGTTCCACCGCTGCCGCGGCAAGTCCCACGCCGCCGCTGCTCTGCTTCCTGTCGAGCAGAGGAGGAAGAACGCCTCCACGCCCTGCTTCTTGTTCTGTCCAGGAACGAGCAGCTCGCCCGCTCACCCTGTTGACCGCAGTCGCGCGTGGCCTCCAGCGCCTGGGCCAGCAGCCTCCAAGCCCAGCAACCAGCGCCCTCTCCACAGATCTGGGCTTGGCCCATGGTGAGAAACCCCCAAGCCCTTCCTGTGAACTGTTGGGCCAGCCTCTGTTTCGGCCCGTTCACATTTTTTCCCTTCCTGCGAATTTAGACATTATCCAGTGATTTATAGTTTTGCAGAAAACCCCTCCATGTTCATGCATATAATAACCCATTAACCGTGCATCGGATTAAAATGTTTTAAATATGTAAAATGCTTAGAATTTTGTGTAGATTAATAATTTGCCACTTTCATCCATGTTTAATATGTTTAAACTTGTTGTTTGTTTAATTTTACATAAATGCCATGTTAAAATGATTTATTTTATAACTAAATAACTGTAGCTCCAAATTTAATAAACTTTATATGTAAATGGGGTGGAAAAATGCCTAGTTTAACATGGTCCACTTTATTTTCCTGTTTAACAACAATAAAATATGTTTTAGGGCAGAACAGTACCAAATCTAAAACATGCACATGGGGATTTTCCGGAATTGTTGTTTGTTGTTTCGGCCTCATTTAAACTTGCCTAGATAGGTAGTTTCATCATGATTCACCTCTTTCCATGTTTAACAACATTTAATATTGTTGTGTACCTAAACGAGAGCGAACTAAATACTTGCATGTGGTGTTTCGTCAATATGCAACTCGTTGCATATTGAGCTCCACTTAACTTGTAGTATTGTTTGTTGCACTTTGCCATGCTTTTAAAGCGGACATGCATCATACTTGTCTGTGCATCATGCCATGATTATGCTTGTGTGTTTACCATATTGTTTGCTTCTTTCTGGTTTGCTTCTCTCGTTAGCTTCGGTTTCATTCCGGAGTTGTGAGGATTCGTTCGACTACGTCCGCTCATCTTCTTCATGGACTCGTTCTTCTTCCTAGCGGGATTTCAGGCAAGATGACCGCTACCCTGGATCTCACTACTATCATTGCTATGCTAGTTGCTTCGTTCTATCGCTTTGCTGTGCTACCTATCGCTTGCTCTTCAAGCCTCCCTATTTGCCATGTCAGCCTCTAACCTTTGTCACCCTTCCTAGCAAACCATTGCTTGTCTATGTTACCACTTTGCTCAACCCCTCTTATAGCGTTGTTAGTTGCAGGTGAAGTTGAAGATTGCCCCATGATGGACAGGATTATGTTTGGATATCACAATATCTCTTATTTAATTAATGCATCTATATACTTGGTAAAGGGTGGAAGACTCGGCCTTATGCCTGGTGTTTTGTTCCACTCTTGCCGCACTAGTTTCCGTCATACCGGTGTTATGTTCCTGGATTTTGCGTTCCTTACGCGGTTGGGTGATTTATGGGACCCCCTTGACAGTTCGCTTTGAATAAAACTCCTCCAGCAAGGCCCAACCTTGGTTTTACCATTTGCCTCACCTAGCCCTTTTTCCCTTGGGTTTCCGGAGCCTGAGGGTCATCTTTATTTTATCCCCCCCGGCCCAGTGCTCGTCGTGAGTGTTGGTCCCACCTGTCAACCGCCGGTGGCCACCAGGGGCAACTCTGGGCTGGCCTACCGGAAGTTTGGACAATCCGGTGTGCCCTAAGAACGAGATATGTGCAGCTCCTATCAGGATTTGTCGGCACATTCGGGCGGCTTTGCTGGTCTTGTTTTACCATTGTCGAAATGTCTTGTAAACCGGGATTCCGAGTCTGGTCGGGTCTTCTTGGGAGAAGGTATATCCTTCGTTGATCCCGAGAGCTTATCATGGGCTAAGTTGGGACACCCATGCAGGGTATAATCTTTCGAAAGCCGTGCCTACGGTTATAGGCAGATGGGAATTTGTTAATGTCCGATTGTAGATAACTTGACACCAGATCCGAATTAAAACGCATCAACTGCATGTGTAGCCGTGATGGTCTCTTCTCGGCGGAGTCCAGGAAGTGAACACGGTTTTTCGATTATGTTTAACGTAAGTAGGAGTTCAGGATCACTTCTTGATCATTGCTAGCTTCACGACCGTTCCGTTTGCTCTCTTCTCGCTCTTATTTGCGTATGTTAGCCACCATACTTGCTTAGTCGCTGCTGCAGCCTCACCACTTTACCCCTTCCTTTCCCATTAAGCTTTGCTAGTCTTGATACCCATGGTAATGGGATTGCTGAGTCCTCATGGCTCACAGATTACTACAACAACAGTTGCAGGTACAGGTTATGCGATGATCATGACGCGAGAGCGATGTTTGCTTGTTTGGAGTTCTTCTTCTGCTTCTTCTTCGATCAGGGGATAGGTTCTAGGTCGGCAGCCTGGGCTAGCAGGGTGGATATCGTTTGAGCTTCTGTTTGTGTTTCATCCGTAGTCGGATGTTGATCTTATGTAAGATGATGTTGTATTCGTGTGGCATTGTATGCCTTATGTATGTATCCCCATCTATTATGTAATGTTGATGTAATGATATCCACCTTGCAAAAGAGTTTCAATATGCGGTTCTATCCTTGGTGGGACCTTCGAGTCTCTTTAGGATAGTATCGCATATTGGGCGTGACAAGTTGGTAATTAGAGCCTCGACCGACCATAGGAGCCCCCTTGATTGTTGGCCGTTGTTGAGTCTAGAAGAAAACTATTTTTGAGTCTTAGGATTATATATATCGGAGAGTAGGATTCTTTCTACTCCTCATCCCCCTTCGTCGCTCTTGTGAGGCCTCCTGACGTAGATGTTTTTTCTTTCCTCTCCTCAAATTTCACTAAAAAAATTTAGGATCATGCGGGTATCTTGGAATCATTCCGATGGTTTTGTGACGAGAACATTGTTCTTGGCGCCTCCTGTCTTTTATGTGGCAGTGACCCGGGGAATTGAGCTCCGAGGTGTTGTCGTCACAATTTTATCGTTGCAGTTCTGGAATACCTGAGTTTTGCCGACATCGAAAATCTCTTTTATGCAGTTGTTGGTGAGATAACATCGACGTCACCCAGTACTGGGGAGTTCGGGAGTATTGCCATAACTCGTATAACAGATGCTTTTCGAAGGTTGAGGTACACGATTTCCAGAGTTTTCTTGGTTATGTGTTGACGGATGGATACAGCTGGATGTAGGGATTGTTAGTTTGGGTGAGATATATTGCTTCCCCTGTATCCCCAACACCAGATTGCATAACCAGAAAGTTTCGGGAGTTTATAGGTGGGAATTCAAGTAGCTCCTAGAATATCTTTCCGACAGATGCATGATATGGGATTGGGTAAGTCTCTATCATATGTATTTGTTCCGGCTTATTCTGCAAGCCAAATCCTTTGTTTTGTTTTATTTGTGGTATTCGAGTTGCTTCAAAGTCAAGTGTTGATTCCATACCTTTCAAGCGGTGTTCTCATATTTTTATGGGAGTACTAATCCTTCTTGATCACTGAGGTTGTCAGGTCAACTCTTTTCCAACCGGTGTGCTTCTATTCAAGTGGATCTGATCATTTTCAACATCCGCTAGATCAATTTTAAGTTTTCTTCAACGGTATCCATTCCATCTGCCCAAGTTGCCTTTGTTTTCCCGCCCTCCCACCCTTTTTCTTCAAGGACTCAGATTTTTTAATCAAGTATTCATTTATTCATGTGAAGTCACTTCACTCTTTTCAATCAATGTTCTGATTCGGTGATCCCTCGTGAAGATGCTCACGAGCTTCAAGTTCATCATCCTTCATTGTTACTTATTCTCCGGTGGATCCAATTAAAGCTTTCGATATTCATCATATTCCTTTCCTCGTTTCTAATGCTTTCTCGTGCCGATGCACCTCTTAATCATTCACTTCTTCCTATTCATTTGTTCTGGAGTGCTGAAGATATCTCACAAGACTTGTGTTTCCATTCTCAATCTGTTCAAGATATTTCAAGGTTATTATCTCATTCAAGCCATTTAATTCAACCGGTTCAACCTCTCTTTAAAATTGTTCAACGGTGTTTCTCTTGAGTGGGCCCTAACCCACAGGTCTTTTCCCAGGATCTTACCTGACTCTTCTAATTTTCCTGGAGCCATTCTCAAATTCATTTCCAGGTTTGACGTAAGAAGGAATTTTCATCAGTCACATGCCTTCTCCATGGTCGCTTTCAAATTCTTTTCAGCTTTGGAACAATCTTTCCTCTTTTAATCCTTCTGAAGTGTCTCAACAATTGGGTGGTGTTTCTCGTCGTCATTCTCGGATTTTGAAGACCGAAGAAGAGTTCCTCTTAAATCCTTACCCGTTCTTCCAAAGATGTGTGGTTCTAGCGTTATGCCATCCTCTCATAATTGTTTTCGTTTGTGAGAATTCTTTTCACCCATCCGGAGCATTTCATGAGTTGTTTCCATTTCTTTCCTCCGAAGGTCATCATGTCATAATTCTTCATTCTCAGCATGTAGCTATCATTCTCCAAATCTTACCGTTGAATCGTTCAAATATCCTCTAATCAGTTCATGTTCTCTTTGTTCTCATGTATGTAAATCCCTTCAAGTATCTTCATTCATTTTCCAATTCTTCCCGGTGAATTGTGCCTTTGCTACTTTCATTTTCAATTCTTATGGTGGTTCATTCAAGATTTCACTTCCTTTGTTATCATATCAATTCATTCATTGTTTCCAAATCCCACCGGTGGTTCCATCAATACCTTCTCAAATTTGCGCTATATCTCTCTTAATCCTTTCCACGGGAATAAGTAGTATGCCAAATCCATTGCTTGTCATCAATTTAATTTGATGAAGGATAAGCATATAATAAATCTTGTTCTTATTTCCTCGAGGTGATTCAATTCTTTTCTTTCGGAGATTGTTCATGATGAAGTAATTCACGATTCTAGTGTTTCATCTTTTCCTTTTTCGGAGTTCCAAGTTTTCTCGGTTACATCATCGCGAAGCTCCATCTAAATCATTGCAAGGCTTCAACTTGTGTTTTCAACTTCTCTTTCTTTCTATCATCCTTTTATGACCGGAGTTCTTCATGGAGGATCTACATGGTGGTTCGTCAAGGATTCCTTTCATTCTCGATTTGTTTTTCAAGATTCCTCTCGAAGTTATGACCCGCCAAGCTATACTCAAAATTAAACATGGTGCTCAACACATGTTTTGTTTTGAGGCGTTCAAGTATTCTTCATCTTGCATTCCTAAGTGCAATGCTCCTACCTTATCTTTTGAGATGGTGTTATATCATTCTTGACAATTTCCATTCATGCTTTGTTATTCACATGTTCTCAAGAATGAGGTAGTTAAACCCATCAACTCCTTCGAGCATGAGTTCTTCTCAATCCATCAATCTCTTCATTGGAGTTGTCTTGGTATAGATTTCACCTAAAGCCTTCCCTAAGGAATGTTGCTATTGTGGTGCTTATCAATGATCCAAGTTTTCTCCTATCCTCTCGGTGAAATCAGTTTTCATCTCTTCGTTGCTCTCAAGCAATCATTTATTTTTTTTGTTAGTGGCCGTTTGTCACCTCATAATTTTGAGTTGTCTTCCATAAGCCCACTACAAGTTTATTCTTTTCGTTGTTGGTTTTCCAACAACTATGTTTTAACCTTCTTGCAAGGATGCTTTCCATGTTCATTTGTGGCAGAAGATTTCATTTTCTTCTCCGTCCCTTTATCCCAACAATCTAGCTTCTATTCTTTCGTTCCGGAGGCATTGTGATGTTGCTCTCTTCACTCATCATCTCGAATTGAGGAT
Source organism: Triticum dicoccoides (assembly GCF_002162155.2). Taxonomy (NCBI): domain Eukaryota; kingdom Viridiplantae; phylum Streptophyta; class Magnoliopsida; order Poales; family Poaceae; genus Triticum; species Triticum dicoccoides. The sequence goes on along the minus strand of NC_041383.1, from coordinate 339,763,839 downwards.
CGTGTTCTTTCCATGCTTATCCATTTAACCGGAGTGTTGTGTCATCTCTTCAAGTTCTTTTCATCTTATCAAGTTCTCCTTCTTCTTTTAGTCGGAGTGTTGCCCAAATTATATCAATCTTATTCCTTCTCTATCTAGTTTTAACCAGAGTGGTTTCTATATCTATCTTATCACTAAACCTCTTGGTTCTTGTTGTATCCCTTGTTCTTCTTTTCTAACGGATTGTTTTCAACTTTGCTCATCTTCGTTGTTTTCTTTCTTTCATTTTGCTCAACATCTCAAGGTTCATGGTTTCACTCATTTGTCGAAGAAGCAACTTAGTTTACCTCTTATCTTCCTCTTCCTTTTCCCTCCGGTGCCATCCTAGATCTCGGGACGAGATCCTCTCGTAGTGGTGGAGTGTTGTAGCGCCCCGGATACAACTTTCCATATTCGTAACTCCAACTCTTGCCTTTTTGCGGAGATGCGATATGATATTTCCTTCGTGGTTGGGTTTTTGTCTGTTGTTTTGCATTTTGTTCTTGTTATGCATCTCGTCTCATGTCATCATTCGCATTGCATCGGCATCATTTTCTTAAAAACTTGCATTCGTTCGTCATTGCCGTTTCTCCCTTTTGCCTTCATCACCTTCCCTCGGATCGCCTTGCCCGCGCCGACCGTTCCAGACCATTCGGTTTCTGCTTCCCTCTTGACCGTGACCACCTAACCTCTCTTGCCAGCTCGCAGCCCCCCTCGCGCGCGCGTCCGAGCCTGCCCCAAACCCGACCCGCTCAGTCATCACCGATGGATCCGGATCATCCCCTAACATCCCTAAAATATCGTCGTTTTCTTATTTGGACTCCCTACCTATTTATTCTGAACCGCCCGATCGCGATCGGAGGATCCAAATCATCCCCTTTCATATATATATAATCCACCCACTTGCTAAATGGGATCAAACCCTAACTTCTAGGCAGTTTGTCCCTGCCGCCGCCGCCGCACTCACCTTCCGCCTCGGGATCCTCCTAGATCCCCTTCTCACACAACCAGCTCCCTCGTTTGCGCCGCCGCGCGCCCAACCACAGCAAGCTGAAGCCTCCTCCTTCTCGATCCACCCAACCAGCGCCTTCCACCCATCTCCCAACCTGCCAACCTTCGCTCTCCACTGCTCCTCCTCGATCCAGCGCTCGCCGACCTCCATGCTCGTTTTGGTTTGGGAGAGGAGCTCCCGACCGTGCCTCTCGTCGGCGAGAGCCCAAGCGGATCGAGCCAGCCGTCCCCCCGGCGATGAGCAGCATCGGCTCCCGCAGCTCCGGCGAGCCCTGCCATCGGTGACCCCCGCAGGAACCCTCTCCTTCCTCCCCTGCTTCTTCTTCCTCCCCAGTATTTCTCTCCCTCCTCTCAACATCTCGGTCTTGCCTTTCTACAGGAGCACACCCGCGCCATGGTGCCCTCCCGAGCTCCTCCCGCGCCAGATCCGGCGAGCCACGCCGGATCCATCTCCTGCACCATGTAGCTCGGCGTGCCCGCGCTCCTTGTCG
>NC_041383.1:339757909-339761934 GCF_002162155.2 Triticum dicoccoides | reverse complement strand
GGCTCTGATCAGGCCGTCCCCGCGTCGTCCCTGTCACCAAGTTCATCGCCCGCAACGGCGCAGCCGCCCCGCTCCCCTTCTTCACCGGAGTTCTTTGCCGCAAGATCCTTCCTCGAGGAGCGTCGCCGCCCTGCTGCCAAGTTCCACCGCTGCCACGGCAAGTCCCACACCGCTGCTGCTCTGCTTCCTGTCGAGCAGAGGAGGAAGAATGCCTCCGCGCCCTGCTTCTCGTTCTGTCCAGGAACGAGCAGCTTGCCCGCTCACCCCGTTGACCGCAGTCGCGCGTGGCCTCCAGCGCCTGGGCCAGCAGCCTCCAAGCCCAGCAACCAGCGCCATCTCCACAGATCTCAGCTTGGCCCATGGTGAGAAACCCCCAAGCCCTTCCTGTGAACTGTTGGGCCAGCCTCTGTTTCTGCCCGTTCACATTTTTTCCCTTCCTGCGAATTTAGACATTATCCAGTGATTTACAGTTTTGCAGAATACCCCTCCATGTTCATGCATATAATAACCCATTAACCGTGCATCGGATTAAAATGTTTTAAATATGTAAAATGCTTAGACTCTTGTGTAGATTAATAATTTGCCACTTTCATCCATGTTTAATATGTTTAAACTTGTTGTTTGTTTAATTTTACATAAATGCCATGTTAAAATGATTTATTTTATAACTAAATAACTGTAGCTCCAAATTTGATAAACTTTATATGTAAATGGGGTGGAAAAATGCCTAGTTTAACATGGTCCACTTTATTTTCCTGTTTAACAACAATAAAATATGTTTTAGGGCAGAACAGTACCAAATCTAAAATATGCACATGGGGATTTTCCGAAATTGTTGTTTGTTGTTTCGGCCTCATTAAACTTGCCTAGATAGGTAGTTTCATCATGCTTCATCTCTTGCCATGTTTAACAACATTTAATATTGTTTTGAACCTAAATGAGAGCGACTAAATACTTGCATGTGGTGTTTCGTCAATATGCAACTCGTTGCATATTGAGCTCCACTTAACTTGTAGTATTGTTTGTTGCACTTTGCCATGCTTTTAAAGCGGACATGCATCATACTTGTTTGTGCATCATGCCATGATTATGCTTGTGTGTTTACATATTGTTTGCTTCTTTCCAGTTTGCTTCTCTCGTTAGCTTCGGTTTCGTTCCGGAGTTGTGAGGATTCATTCGACTACGTCCGCTCATCTTCTTCATGGACTCGTTCTTCTTCCTAGCGGGATTTCAGGCAAGATGACCGCTACCCTGGATCTCACTACTATCCTTGCTATGCTAGTTGCTTCGTTCTATCGCTTTGCTGTGCTACCTATCGCTTGCTCTTCAAGCCTCCCTATTTGCCATGTCAGCCTCTAACCTTTGTCACCCTTCCTAGCAAACCATTGCTTGGCTATGTTACCGCTTTGCTCAGCCCCTCTTATAGCGTTGTTAGTTGCAGGTGAAGTTGAAGATTGCCCCATGATGGACAGGATTATGTTGGGATATCACAATATCTCTTATTTAATTAATGCATCTATATACTTGGTAAAGGGTGGAAGACTTGGCCTTATGCCTGGTGTTTTGTTCCACTCTTGTCGCACTAGTTTCCGTCATACCGGTGTTATGTTCCTGGATTTTGCATTCCTTACGCGGTTGGGTGATTTATGGGACTCCCTTGACAGTTTGCTTTGAATAAAACTCCTCCAGCAAGGCCCAACCTTGGTTTTACCATTTGCCTCACCTAGCCCTTTTTTCCCCTTGGGTTTCCGGAGCCTGAGGGTCATCTTTATTTTATCCCCCCCAGGTCAGTGCTCTCGTGAGTGTTGGTCCAACCTGTCAACCGCCGGTGGCCACCAGGGGCAACTCTGGGCTGGCCTACCAGAAGTTTGGACAATCCAGTGTGCCCTGAGAACGAGATATGTGCAGCTCCTATCAGGATTTGTCGGCACATTCGGGCGGCTTTGCTGGTCTTGTTTTACCATTGTCGAAATGTCTTGTAAACCGGGATTCCGAGTCTGATCGGGTCTTCCTGGGAGAAGGTATATCCTTCATTGATCGCGAGAGCTTATCATGGGCTAAGTTGGGACACCCCTGCAGCGTATAATCTTTCGAAAGCCGTGCCTGCGATTATAGGCAGATGGGAATTTGTTAATGTCCGGTTGTAGATAACTTGACACCAGATCCGAATAAAAATGCATCAACTGCGTGTGTAGCCGTGATGGTCTCTTCTCGGCGGTGTCCGGGAAGTGAACACGGTTTTTGGGTTATGTTTGACGTAAGTAGGAGTTCAGGATCACTTCTTGATCATTGCTAGCTTCATGACCGTTCCGTTTGCTCTCTTCTCGCTCTTATTTGCGTATGTTAGCCACCATACTTGCTTACTTGCTGCTGCAGCCTCACCACTTTACCCCTTCCTTTCCCATTAAGCTTTGCTAGTCTTGATACCCATGGTAATGGGATTGCTGAGTCCTCGTGGCTCACAGATTACTACAACAACAGTTGCAGGTACAGGTTATGCGATGATCATGACGCGAGAGCGATGTTTGCTTGTTTGGAGTTCTTCTTCTGCTTCTTCTTCGATCAGGGGATAGGTTCCAGGTCGGCAGCCTGGGCTAGCAGGGTGGATATCGTTTGAGCTTCTGTTTGTGTTTCATCCGTAGTCGGATGTTGATCTTATGTAAGATGATGTTGTATTCGTGTGGCATTGTATGCCTTATGTATGTATCCCCATCTATTATGTAATGTTGATGTAATGATATCCACCTTGCAAAAGAGTTTCAATATGTGGTTCTATCCTTGGTGGGACCTTCGAGTCTCTTTAGGATAGTATCGCATATTGGGCGTGACAAGTTGGTAATCAGAGCCTCGACCGACCATAGGGTGACAGGTGAGTCTCGATTGTAGCACCTCACTGTGATTTGGTGGATGGCACGCGGGCCCGGATGTTTTGAAATGTCCCGCGTGTAGATAGAGCGGCTAGTCATATAGGAGTGCTCAATATTGTGCACCGCGACCAAGGCGGAGAGGAAAATGAGAGAACTACGTAATTAATGCATGAGTTTAATTAGTAGTTTTGTAAGGTACGAGATACATTCCTCCAATCGCAAAATGCCTTGGTTCATGAGATTTGAGATTTGAGCCCTATAAACCGGAAGGGAGGGAGTACTGCACACGGTGTAGTCTAGTCACTTGTTGAAATCTCTAGAAAGGCAAATACTCATTTCCGGTTTACAGGGCTATACTACTCCCTCCGTCTAGGTGTATAAGTCATCTTACGAAAACCAAATAGTCCCAAAACACTTAGGTGCGGTGCATTAACTTCTACCTTGTTTCTTCTTTCTTGACATATCAACCAATAAGAGATGAGAGGTGTGCATGCTTTTAATGACTTGCAATGGCTAGTTCATTGCATGCAATGCTATTAATTAGCAAATAGACATTGGTGACCCCAGGAGGAAACGGTGCTAAGAGCGTGGACCTATGCAGAATGAGTATCAACCAATGGATAATGGAGTTTAATTGTTAAACAATAGCAATTTTATCTCATGCAAGAGCCTGGCTAGTATATGCGTGCTCCAAGGAACCGCACCATGCGAGCGTTCTCAACTGCCACGTTCAGGTTGCGCTTGGCTCTTCGCCTCTTCGAGAAGACGAACAATGATGTTACTCCTACTTCTGCAATATCGAATCCACTGTTGCATGTCTGTCCACCTCGTGCGGGAGGGATAGCGTGTAGCGAAAGCTTCTACTTACTACTCCTGCCTTTGCGTCTATGATAGGTGGGCCCAACAGGTGGTTGGCCCTCCTGCCATGCAGCCAAAGGCAAGTGCAGTTAAGGCACCGGAGCTCAGTCCGCGAGGGAGAGGGCGTTGTAGTAACCAAATTTCTCGGTCTTGTACGAGTTGACGCGACACATCAAAGCACTGCACTCGATATAAGTCTTTTTACACATTTCAAATGGGCTACTTCGTATGTAGGAGTAGACATATTCTGCTTCGTATGTAGTCACTTGTTGCAATCTCTAAAAAGACTTATATTTGGAA
>NC_041383.1:339747462-339757602 GCF_002162155.2 Triticum dicoccoides | reverse complement strand
GCATGCCATGACTTTCCTTTTGATACTTGCATGTGTTGATTTGATGCACCTTGCCAAATTTTGACTATAAATTTAACTAACCAAATTTTCATGCATGTCACAAAAGATTACGGGGCTGTTTGGATTGTGACTATGTTTGTCTTATGTTGCCACATTATTTTTCGCACACTTGCCACACTTGCCTAACCTGAGTTGCTCAAATTGTTAGACACACTTTGGCTTGCCTGAGGGAATCTTGCCACAATTTTTGTGTCTATGACATGTGGGGTTCACTGCTAATAAAAAAATTCTTGTCTTAGGTGTGGCTAATAAAAAAGACTTATATTTAGGAATGGAGGGAGTAGAAAATATAAATAATAATGTATGTTGGGGCAACCCACGTTTCCGCTAATTTTAGCCGTGGGCTTGTTCACAATTTTTACGAGGGGGTGGTTGTTCATTTAATGGAGGGACTTGTAGTACCAGACTTGAACAATACAAAGTGCGACCTGGCACACCGTAACACCACTTGGAACAAGCGGGTAGCTATCTCAAAAAACAATCAACAACTAAATAACTGCGACATGTCATGTAGTAGTACACAATTTTAAACAATTGTTTTGATGGAGTGAAAAAGGAAAACTACCCCACTACGTATATATAGGCCGGAGCCTCCACGCTTGCTTGCTAGGGTAGCTCTATTCACACACTCTCATCCTCTCCAGATCTAAACAAGATAGGGGTAGTAACACTATCTTTCTCCCTTCAAAAAACACCGGCTTTCTATCCTCACCGCTGGTTACAGATCCGGATGTATCCCCCTCCGCCGGTGAAGGGGAGGAGGGGCAGCGTTTAGGCCGTCATCGACAGCGAGGGAGGAGACCCATTGTCGGCCGCACCATTATCTCTGGCCGAGCGCCGGCGCGGGAGGTCCTCCGATCCCTTCGTTGTTGCCTGCGGGTGGATCCGGCCTCCCGCCGCCCACCTATCCACATCCCGACGACCTTCAGGTATATCTTCGTTCGAAACCGCCTTAGCTCTACTTCCCCAGCTCGCTACGTCACTGCATGTGCATCATTTTCTACCTCTCAGCCCCTCTCGATCGGATGGTCCAACGTCACCTCTTTTTTTCTTCTATTGTTAGAGGTAAAGCTACTTCATGGAGTCGAATCTTGTACTCCCTCCGTCCGAAAATACTTGTCATTGAAATGGATGTATCTAGATGTATTGTAGTTCTAGAAACATCCATTTTGATGACAAGTAATTCCGGACAGAGGGAGTACTTGGTTCAAATAAGAAATAAAGTGGGGGTGGGGAATTTAGTATGTACATCGGACTTGGTACAAACAGGAAGGAAAGGGGGTGAAAGTAGTACAGACTGGTCATCCAACCGGTCCCTTGGTCGAAAAGGGAAATATAGGGGTAACGTTGTACACAGTGGTATGACCAGGACTAGATTTGCTATCCACACATAGGAGTAGGTGGCTAGAGTGAACAAAAATAGGATCAACCTAGATATGTTTCTTGGATGTTTGTTTCTCGGGGCAACAAACTATGAATCACCACTTTATGCCCATGTTTACGTACATGGTGCTGGACTGCTGGTGCACCCACTGTCCCATGCCCTTATACCAAATATTTAGGCTCCGTTCGGAATAAAGGGGCAGAAAACATAGGTCTTGATGAAAATAGAGGAATAGGAAAGGAATGTAGGTATAAAACTATGGAACAGCAAACCGGAGGAAACTCTCAAGAGAATGTGTTCGGATGGACTACGAAATGTACAGATTTGTTTTTTTAGAGTAGCATGCTTGGCAGTATGAGATGCTATTTGTTTATTCAGCTGCATAGTGACTACTCTTGTCCTCACCTCACGTACCACACATAGGTTGATTTTTTTATTCCGGCAAACACAGCACAGCAACCTGTCTAACGCATGGCAGCGAGCGCTTGCCTCGGGCTTCCGCCCAAAAATGAGCAGCGCGTGGATGTTTCTAATCCTATGGAATCAGTACTACCAGACCAGCTTTCCTATGAAACACTATTCACCTTTCCCGTGTTCCGAACAGTTGGAAGGGAAAGAATACCGTAGGAATTGTGTTCCTATGAAAATCCTGAACCAAACCTATGAACTGAACGCAACCTTAGCTGTTCTTAATCTAATGTCCCTGGTAAAAATGAAGCCATGCCAATGTTATAAGCCATGACAAGTTTAGCCAAATGTTTTTGCCTGTAATTGTTTGAGACGCTGACTGTTTGCTCTTTTCCTTTTTGTGCAAACAGGGATATCAATTCACCTGGTTGCTATTGTGACCTTTTGGTGCACTGCACAAAACTCTTCTTAAAAGAAGTGACTTTTGTGCTATTTAACTGGAATGTCAGAATGGAATTGTTGGTTCATTTTGGTGGACCTGCACAAAGGGAGATCTGTGTTCCAATCCTCATCATCCATATTGGCGCCATAACCTTCCTTTAGGTAAGAATGATATTTAATGCATGTGTTCATCTCTATTTTTCGACTGCCATGAGAAAATAATGCTGTTTTTACTAGTACACTTGTACTTCCTCACTGACAAAACCAATTATGTATTAGAATGCCAATCATGTAGTTGGTTTCACCAACTGGTGAGGAGAAAGAGAAACAGAGCATGAAGAGGAAGAAGAAGAAGAATAAACAGTGCCAAGGCAATCTTGCTGAAGCCAGAGGCCTCAGTCGAGGCCATTCAAGGGCTCCGTCAACGACTACCTTACATGTGAGACGATCCTCTAGGGAGCCCTTCCACTTCTTCTGTCTCACTTAATTAATTAGGAGTACTTAAGTACCACTAATTTATTACTGCCTAATTTTCCTGTTGGAGTTAAACAAATCTTTAGTAGGACCCTATGCTGAATCATGTACGTGTGTATGTTTGTCTATGGAGGTGAATCATGTGGTGGAGCAGGGAGGGAATATTATTAGTGTCATGACATAATAGTGCTATTGTTTTGCATGTCAATTTATTGCCATTGGTTCAATGAGGCAATGTTTTGCGTATTGTCCATCATGAATTTGATGCTACTGTTTGAGTAATATGCTAATGTCTTCCTATCCTTTCTCACTAAGCTAATGAACGTTTCACCTTGTTCCTACTTGTGCAAACAGGGATCATGTTGTGCCAATCATACATTTTAGTGGAACTACACAAGACAATACAATGAACTGTATCCCAACCAGTGCTTTAACTCTGCTGGAAGTTCTTGATAATCTTTCGATATAATCTCAGCACTAGTAAACAAGAGTGATTTCAACCATACATTTGAAGTGCACAAAAAAATATACTATTGTGTGCTTCCAGTGAGTGCTTTATCATTTCTTATAGGACTACATGAATAATCTTTTTTTCTCAGGTTGGTACAGGCCTAAGGCCTTCATCCATATTAGTTTGCTGTCATCTCTATTTGTATCGTGCTACTGTCATGAGAAACTCCTTTATCTTTTCACGTTAAAGTTTTGCAACCTATGATAAATGGCAATGCTTTGAGTGTTGAGTTGAGCTAATTGGCACTGATTAAATAAACTAATACCTCTCTTTAAGCAAGACTACTATGTTGCTAACTTTACCCATTAAGATAATGAGCTTCTATTTGTTAGTGTATGTTTCATCAACTAGTCCCACTATTACAGTAATTTCACTCTCTCAATATATGTGCCAACAAGGATGCTCGATTTTGGTGGAACTGCACAAAAACTTTGGGTGCTTCATTGCCTCGACAGCTTTCGTCCTTTCCTATCACTCGCTAATCTCCGCTTGCTTTCTTCCTTTGCTGTCAATCGCTTGGCTTATCTCGGCTTCCAGCCAAAGGAAATAGTAATTGATATGCTACCTCACATAGGTTGGTACTAGTCTTTATCCTAATTATTATGCCTATCATATGTATTGGTAATTTGGTATTGTGCTACTGTTTGCCGATTTCATAAAGGAGTAATTTGGAGCCTGAACTCGCAGGCAAATCATTACATCGGGTGATTTCAGTAGAACTGCACAAAATGATCAGATGGACAGGTACTTATGATGCTCCAAAGTTCACTCAGACAAGCATCGATGTTGACAAGAAGTGCCTATATTCATTCGAGTATCAACTGGCGTCAACCAATTGTCAAACTCCAAGTATTAGGAGAGTGAACGCCAAAAATATTGCTTGGTGCATAGCCCAGAAAAATGCAGTCCAGTCTTTGGTCCCAACTTGTGCCTTTTGGTTATCGGCACATATGGTAGCGAACTATATGGCATGGAGTCTGAAGATTCCAGACAAGTTGGTTGACGCGTATATTCATCTGGCACTTAATCACTCTGCACGCCAAGGATGCTCCATTTCAGTTGAACTGCACAAAAAAATTGGGTGGTTCATTTTCTCAACCGCCTCCTTTCTCGTCTGCAATGTAGAATTTTGGCGAGATACAGGACCAAGATGAGCAAGTAAACTAGTTGGATGAAAGTAGTGGCCAAGTTGCTCAAACCTCCCTCGGCACGAGGCCACTATTTGAGGATAAACCTACAAGCAAAGTTCAGATGTCTGTGCTGCCTCTTATGTACTCGAAAGTTCACTCGTACAAGCACTAATTTTAGCAAGAAGTACCTCCGATTGAACACCATTTACCAGTCTGTACCCTAGGTAATCAAAGTTCGTCCATGGATCATATTGGCTGTGATCTCAATCATGTGGATGCATAAACATACTGAACATGTGTATATCTGAATCTTTTTGTGAATTATGTATGAATATTGTCGTGTGATCTATCAATCATTTGGATGCATAGATATGCTGAGCTTGTGTATATATGAATCTTTTGAGTTGTTGATAGTGAATGTTGGCTATGAATATGAACGTGTCTTGTGAACCTGAGTTTGATATGAATGTTTAACTTTTCTGTTGTATTTGTGTGTGAACTTGTTAGTATGCCTACTGTGGGGTATAAAACGCAGGTCTCTTATAAAAGTAATGATGTGTCCAATTTATGTTTTCCCTTCTAACCACATTATATATAATTATATTATTACTATTATCGTATATTTTATAGAGACTTATATATACATTATAAAAACATCCCGTGTGTTATTAACTTATAAAAGTAAATGTTTAACGGAAGTTGGCAAGGAAAATCCTGGTTGTTTTGACTCACAGGCAAGGAAAATCCTGGTGATTGTGTACAAAAGCTTGCGAAGATTTTAAGTACCAATTTAAGAATAACGCGCTCATTTTTATTTTGAGCAATAACTCGCTAATTTGTTAATTATATATATAAAAAATGTGCCTCTCTGGTTTATTCTTTGATATTAATTGCTCCCACCTAATACGTGTATTTCAAGGAAGTGCAAATGGGCTGGGATGTCTTAGAAATTATAAATGGGCCTGATTGACGCGAAATTATTTGTTTACCCAGCCCAGCAAATGGACTGTACATTCTAGAAAACATGGGTTAAATATATGCCACATTTTTGCAGGCTGACATGTGGGCCAATAGGTCGAAACCTACGCAGGGCGTTATCAACTTGGTCAACAAATGATTGTGTCATCCACAGCCATTGGATTTATATCCAACGGTCGGCATGCACCTTTAATCTCTCGTCTTCTTCCTCCAGCATCGCCGGGACCGCCTGGTCTGGCCTCCAGCGGCTAGCGGCTCTGCTTAGCATGCATCGCTGTGAAGCGCTACCCCACCGCCGGCCAGGCTATCCTGCCACCCCTCGACACCTCATGTTATTCTCCACAGACTACAGCCCCACGCCGCAACAGAACCAGTTATAACCCTTCTCCTCCTCTCAATCTACGACTCCACTGCCGCGTTTTCCCATCTCCGAGTCGTTCCCGTCCGGGGCCTCGCTGTTGTCCACCGCCTCGCTGCATTCGGTGTAGCGTGGTCAACAAACGAGAGTCATCGGAAGAGGACTGTACGTGGAGAACCTGACGGCTAGGACCCACGAGTTCCATGATCGCACGCAAGGGAAGTTCCTCCTTATTAAGCTGAAAAATGTTTCCTCCACCTGACAGCTGGGACCCACCGGCTGTATCTTCGCACAGAAGGAAGTGCCTCCTTGTTTTGCGAAAAAAATATTCATCCCGTTGACAGCTGGGACCCGTTAGATTTGCTGACAGACTTGTGGGCCTACTAAGTGGACGTGTACGCACGGCTTTATCAACTTAATCAACAAATGATTCTAGCAGCTGGACCATTGGATGTTAATCCAACAGCCGTGCTCTTTCTTCAACCTCTGTTCTTGCTCCTGTCTCCCGTGGGCGGCACCGCGGCTGTGCTGTCGTGCACCCGAACTAGTGAAGTTTCCCATTCCTCTCCATATGCGACTCCACTGCCCCGTCTTCCCCATCTCCGGGTCGTTCCAGTCTGGGTGCGCTCGGCATGGTGTGGTTAACATGGTCAACAACCAAGAGTCATCGGAAGATGACTGTACGTGAGAGGCTGACAGTGGGGACGCACCACACCCATGGACGTATGCATGCAACGGAACGCGGCGAGGTCAACATGGTCAAGGAACGACTTCCATCGGAAGTATACTGTATGTGGAGAGTCTCAGCTGGGTCCACAGCCGTAGCAAGTAAGTGCCTCCTTATTACGCGGAAAATAATGATTCCTCCAACTGATAGCAGGGACCCACTGGACGGGCCACCGTATTTTGCAAAAAAAACCTTTGCCCCTGACTGCTGGGACCCACCTGACGGGTCACCGTATTTCACGAAAAAAACGTTCCCCCTGCTGTCAGCTAGGACCCAACGGAAGTGCCTCCGTATTACACACAAAAAATTGAATACTCCCCCGGCTAGCTGGGACCCACCTTGGTGGGAGGCTGACTTGTGGGCCTACTAAGTTGACGGGGACGAAGGGCTTTGTCAACTTAGTTAATATGAATGATTCTAGCTCCAGTGACCGTACGATGTCCATCCAACGGCCATAGTGCTTATTCAACCTCTAGTCTTCATTCTCCAGCCGCCCAAAGCAGCGCCGGTCGTGCCGCATACTCATTCCTCCCATGGCCGGCTGTGCTGCCGCGGAGGCCTCACCGCCCCCTACTATTCCCACCACTGGCCAGGCTCTGCGGCGACGGCAGCCTCACACCACAGCCGAACCAGTGAACCCTCATACTCCTCTCCGCGCGGGCTTCCACTGCCGCGTGTCCCCTTCCTAGGCCTCGTCCTCGTCCACCGCCGTGGTGCTCTCCGCACGGCGTGGTCAACGTGGTCAAGGAACGACTTCCATCGGAAGAGTACTGTACGTGGAGAAGCTGATAGCTGGGTCCACGGCCACAGCCCAGTTTTTTTGTGATTTGCCAAGTAAGTCGCTTTGTCAGGCTGTTGGGCTGCAAATCTTTCAAGACGAGGAGAGCTTTCATTCGGCTGGCCAAGAAAATGGCCCATCAGTAATGAGAAATGGGTTGTACATTTTTAAAACACATCAAACCGGCAATTAGTTTCAAATATCTTTTTTCATTTCGAGATTTTAAATTACATTAATTTTTATGCGTGCAGAATTTGTTGGATTTTATATTGATATACATTTATTTTTAAAATCAGTTTGAATGTGAGTCGAAATTTCAGGATTAAAAACAGTTCGGACCGCACCGAAATATGCAAAATTTCATATAATTTTTTAACTATGGCCACAATATGGGCTATAATGCTAACAAAAAGAATATGGGATAAAAACCTTAAGAATTAGCAAATGGGCTGTAAATTATTAGAAATAATGGCAGATGGGTTGTATGCTGTTTTCCACATATTTGAGGCTTTCGTAAAAAAGAAGGTTGACGCACAAGCAGTGACTGTTGGATGTCCATCCAACAGCCGTCGTGCTTCTTCAATCTCTGCTCTTCCTGCTCCAGCCGCTCAAACAAGAGCCGGCGGGACTACCTACTCCCTCCTCCCCGCGGCCGGTTGTGCTGCCGCGCAGGCCTCACCGCCCCACCGTACTCCCATTGCTGGCCTAGCCATCCCTCTACTCACCCACGCCTGTTGTTATTCTCCGGCGCCGGCAGACGAACCAGTAAACCCTCATACAGCCGTACTCCCCTCCACGTGGGAAACAACTACCGAGTCTTCCCTGCCTCCGTGTCGTTCCCTTCCTAGGCCTTGCCGTCATCCACAGACCTGGTGCTCTCGGCGCGGCCTGCTCAACATGGTAAACGACCGATATCCATCTGAAGTGGACTGTACATGGAGAGGCTAACAACTGGGTCCATGACCACACGCAAGGAAATGCCTCCTTATTACGCGCAACATAATGATTCCTCCACCTGACATCTGGGACCCACCGAAAGGGCCTCTGTATTTCGCGAAAAAAATGTTACCGCCGCAGACAGCTTGGACCCACTAGCTATATCTTCGCACGCAAGGAAGTGCCTCCTTATTACGCAAAAAAATGAATACTCCCCCTACTAGCTGGGACCCAGTATAGTGCAGGCTGACTTGTGGGCCTACTAAGTTGACGTGGACGGAGGGCTTTGTCAACTTAGTCAATACTCCGGTGACCGTACAATGTCCATCAAACGGCTGTAGTGCTTCTTCAACCTCTGGTCTTCATTCTCCAGTTGCCCAAAGCAGCGCCGGTCATGCCGCATGCTCCTGCCTCCCGTGGCCGGTTGTGATACCGCGGAGGCCTCACCGCCCCCTACTACTCCTACCGCTAGCCAGGCCATCCCTCTACTCACCCACACCCCCTGTTATTCTGCGGTGATGGCAGCCTCACACCGCAGCCGAACCAGTGAACCCTCGTACTCCTCTTCGCATGGGCATCCATTGTTGTGTCTTCCCCGGCTTCACGTCGTCCTCTTCCTAGGCCTCGCCGTCGTCCACCGCCGTGGTGCTCTCGGCACGGCATGGTCGATGTGATCAATGACCGACTTCCATCGGAAGAGTACTGTGCATGGAGAGGCTGACAGCTGGGTCCACGGCGGCCGCAAGCAAGTGCCTCCTTATTACGCGCAAAATAATTATTCCTCCACCTAATAGCTGGGACCCACCGGACGGGCCACCGTATTTCGTGAAAAAAATGTTTCCCCCTGACTGCTGGGACCCACCAGCTACACCTTCGCATGTAAGGAAGTGCGTTCGGCAAAAAAACGATTCGCCCCCTGACTGCTGGTACCCACTAGGTACATCTTCGCACACAAGGAAGTGCCTGACAGTCGGGACCCACCTGGTCGAAGCGTACGTAGCGTTGTCATTCTGTTCGCGAACGTGTACGTACATATATACTGGTGGATGTAGAGGCGCGCACGTGTCGTAGTAGAGGCACGCACGTAGCATGTACACGTACGTATAGCGGCCAGGGTGCAAGAAAGAAAATACGGCCACGTATGTGTACATACGGGCGGGGTCTCGAACGCCTACTCGCGCATACGTACGGCCAAGGCTCGTGTACATGGCTGGGTCGGAACGGAGAAACAGCGTCGTCGTCGTGTTCATGGGGAGGCAACGGAATGCGTCGTGTTCATGGGGAGGCAACGGAATGCATCGTGTTCATAGGGAGGAAACGGAACGCGTGGGAGTCAACCGGCTGGGTCGGAACGGAATGCGTGGTCGTGTTCATCAGGAGGGCTTGGACGGAACGGGCGATGGAAACGAGGCCTGGCGTACCGCAGAACAGAGGAAGCGTCCTTGTGTTTGACCAGCCACGTTCAAAACGGGATCTTGTTCATCGGGAGGGGTCTGGCGTACCGCAAAATGGAGGAAACAGACCTCCTACGGTCGAAATGGGGGTCCTGTTGATTGGGAGGGGTGTGGCGTACCACAAAGCGGACGAAACGGACTTGTGTTGGAGCGCTACAGTCGAAACGGGGGTCCTGTTCATCGGGAGGGGTGTGGCGTACCACAAAACGGGACTCCACGGGTTACTGTTCATCTCCACCGTCGACCTCCTTAGCCTGCACGGGCTACCGTCGACCTCCACCGGCCTCCACGGGCTCCTATTCATCCAGCCTCCACCGCGCGCTACTCCACCGGCTACTGTTCAACCACCCCTCCACGGGCACCCCTCCACCTTCTACTGTTCATCCAGCCCTCCACACCGCGGGGTCCTATTCAACCACCCCTCCACGGGCACCCCTCCACCGTCTACTTTTCATCCAGCCCTCCACACCACGGAGTCCTGTTCATCCAGAGGCAACGCCA
>NC_041383.1:339746625-339747217 GCF_002162155.2 Triticum dicoccoides | reverse complement strand
GAGGCAGCATCGATCAGCTTCAGTTAGCAGCAGTAGCGAAGGAAACGCTCGATCGGGTTCAGTTAACAGCCATCGATCAATCGCTCGGGTTCAGTAACGTGTAGCCTGCAGTGCAGTCGCTCGGGTTCAGTTAGAGCCCAACGCCTCGCTCGGGTTCAGTTAGAGCCAATGCCTCGCACACACGCGCGTACGTGTATGAGAGAAACGCACATCGCTCGGCCCCCGACCTCCCACCGTAACCGGGAACTCCCCGAAATTTTCCTCCCCAACGCTTCTACCACGGTTTTTTCCGTCATGGACGGCCCAAAGAATGTCATGCAGCTGCGTCTCCGGCCCTCCCAGGATGAAAAGCCCATTTTCTGTCATGATTTTTTGTCATAGAATTAGGATCCCACCACATCTATGATGATACCGGGTTTTGTCACAATTATCATCATAGAAGTGTTATATGTATGATAGAAAAAAAATTCGTTCGGCCCAAAATGTCACGGATGTGTCTTTTTTTGTAGTGACACCCCCCCCACACACACACACACAGTAAGACTCCATCTCTTTCTCTCTCTCTCACACACACACACACACGCACGCACGC
>NC_041383.1:339696718-339746352 GCF_002162155.2 Triticum dicoccoides | reverse complement strand
TCTCTCTCACACGCACACACACACACAAACTAAGACCCCATCTCTCTCTCTCACACACACACACACATAAACACACACACACACACACCCCACACACACACTAAGACTCCATCTCACACACACATGCTCTAGGCGGAGCATTTGTTCCTACCACCCTTAATCCAACCTTACCCGTATGATAAACAATCACCTTTTTTACTTGCATAACATGGACAAATTCCACTTTACTTTAGTAGTCAGCAAACTTATCTTCTGTACCCTTATAAAAAAAGAGTTGGTGATGATGGTGTGCCTGCCATCTTGTAATACAGACCATATGATCTATATCTGACGGATAGAAAGCAAACTATGATAATTTTACAAAAGATACCGCACCTCTCTCCACATCATTATCTCTCACAACCTCATTGCTCAGCAATTAAAAAAGGAATAAGGCTCTGGAACAATCTAGCATGCATGGTGGCCGCTGCCGCCTGCCGGCGCCGTCCATCCCCATGCCTCTGCCCATTCCGACCACCAGTGACCACCACGCTCCACTCCTCCTTGCCTTATCTCTCATCTTTCATTTTTTCGATAACATTCTCGAGATACCAGTTTTCCGATAAAATTCTCGAGATATCATTAGTTTTTACACATGGGATTACTCCTGCTTGGGTCAATCACAACAGGTGTTTTGTAAAAAAAATGCATATTGATGTTCCGTGCAATGCACGAGAATCTTGCTTGTAATTATATAACACAAATCACGAGCAGGAAGTGACATTTTATTGACACAACCACGTTAACATGGCCACGTAAATCACTAGCTAAAGTAAATACCATTATACTTATATCCCGATGCAAAAGGTTGAGTACATGTCCGAAGAGTAGAGTCGCACACATGCACTCTGTCTCTCAGAATCTCTCACACACATACACCAGTTACGTGACGCCCACTTAAGCAGACACGTATGTTACAATTTGTGCACCCGCGGGTACACGTGATGCTGTGCATTTATTTAAGCTGGAAGGCGAACCCAAACAGTGGCTGCATTCATTCTCCTCCCACCGCCTCTTCTCTGGTCGCCGTCGCCCGGTAGCCATGGGCCGGCCAAAGGTAACAAAATATGCCATACTCCCGGGCGGCGCTTTAATATGGAAATTTTAGTGGTCATGCATGCATCTTTTTGTGCTAGCACTTCTATATAAGGGTTGACTGGTCGCTTCCCGCGGACATGCGCGGGCGGTGGAAGAGGAAGGAGAAGGTAAGCGGGCTGTGGAGTAACGTTTTTTACCACAATTTCTTAGGAAACTGAGTGCAATAATTCAGTAGTTTTGCAAACTACCAGTACTACACCTGAAACGGTTCAAAACCTATACTCCCTTGCCAGCGCGCGCTTCCCGCATGAAACGATCAGCGTCGCCCTAGAGTGTCAGTGCCGCATTAATGCCCAGCCAGAGCGGAGGCGACCTCTCACTAGCTTCGGCTTTGAAGTGGTGCGACGGCCGAGAGAGCGTCGCTTCCCGGTGCATGCGACTGCTCCGCGTCGAGACTGGCCATAGGCCCTGTTTGGATCCATGGGTTAGAGTTAGTTTGAGCTAGTTGGGTCTCAAATAGCCCTAAAGTATCCAAGCATGAGGGTTTAAATTGGAGCAAGTTGCACCGAACCCACCAAAAAAACTATCCCACCCAAGAGGTGCTAACTGGAGATAGTTCTCATTGGGACCACTGAAAAATCACTTTTCTCTCTCCATCAAGTGCATTTATTGTCAATCTAACCCTGTCACCCGAACACCTCTTTGGCTACAGTTAGTTCAGGGTTAGTCATGAGTTAGTCTAACATCTAGCTAAGTTAGAGTATCAAACAGGAGTAGTATAGAACATGCAAGTTCCTCAAAGCATACAGGCAAATTCGTACGTGAAAGGATTTTTTTTCTTTTTGAGAACGGAACATGAAAGGAATTTTTTTTAGAATGCTCTTGGCATATCACTAACATGTGATGAGTTAACCGACCTCAATAGACGACAAAAATGTCAGCTCGCTGCACTTTGATAGAGACGAGGAGGGAGAAGCGATAGAGGCTGCTGGATTACTAGAGATAGGTGTCGCACGGAACCCAAGAAATATGGTGATAGCATGGGTTAGCCATGTACTAGTATGATGTAACTACACTGGGCTGCCGTGTTTCGTACTCTTCCAGTCCACTGTGGAGATGATTGGTTAATTTTATATCGCTGAATAATATTAAATATTATGAGTGCAGACGCTCCACCACGAGGTTCCTTGCTCCTTCTCGGTCGTCCGGAATCTATGTTCTGCCAGTCTATTTTTTTTTACGTGAACTTTGTTCATCCTTTTGCCAACACGCGAGACATCTAGCATCAAGGTGCACGTGTTATGCAAGGATCATTCCATCTATATGAAGAACACGTGGGACTGGAACTACGAGATGGACATGTACCCAGGAGTGGACGTACGAACCTGAGTAATGTAGCGCAGTAAGTGAAGTAGAAAGGCACAAATGGTATGAACATGCGTGGCATATAGGGTGTGTTTGGTTGCGTTCTCGTCTCAGCATACTTGTTCCCTCTTCATGCATGCTCAACTCAACACCCCTCTTCATGCATGCTCTCTTCATGCATGCTTCTAGTGTATTTGTGCTAAACTAGTGTGGACTCATGCACCCTCCATAAACTCTACCAAACACCCAAAAGTAGGTCGAGAAGGGAACTCTTCGACGGCATTTGTCTCTTACTACATACTACCACTAAATGTTGTACGTGCAATGCACAGTGATGTTATGGAGTACGTGCCTAAGTACTCTACTACTACTATATTAGTTGGAGGCACATATTAACTTTTATAATTTTTTACGTGTATGCCCCGAGACCTTCCAACTAGACGAGTATTTCTCTCTAGGTTGCACTTTGTATCGTTCATACCACTAAGTACTACTACGTGTGGTCTCCGACCCAGAAGTGGAAGAAGTGGAGACGCTCTACCACGCTGTTTTTTTACGCTGGGCTCTACCACGTTGTTCATGTCCCACTCCTTTCGCTGACGTGTGGGACATGCAGCACGTGCCGTGTTTGGCACCCTTCGTCGTAAGAGTTGAAACTCTAGCATTCATCAAAAATAAAAAATAATTATAAATCAGCAGTGATACTATTTTTTTTGAACCAATCAGCAGTGATACTACACCACGCGGTTTCCTTGCTCCTCGATATCGGAAAGAATACTTCCGTTCGCCAACATGTGGGACGTCGACCATCCTGGTCCACTTGCCATGCACGCAGAACTCAGGGAGAGTCACCCAGGTCATCGCGCCATAGTAACAATGACTAATGAGCTGTCAAATCACAGGCCCACTTCCCACTTTGAAGTTGCTCGAACGAAGGAACCATCATGACTTCGTTGAATTCCACTTCTTGAAGAAAACTACTGTACCAGCAGTACTGCTAGCTACAGTAGTTACTCCAACAGAGGCCTCCTTTCGTTCATAGGATAGGAATTTTATAGGAATATGAAAATCATAGGAAGTGAGATGACATGCATCTCAATTCCTATAGAGAAAGAGGTGCCATTTGATGCATAGGATAGGAATTTTTTCATTTAGTCTAGGCTAATGTACTGGTAATTTGCTCTAAAAACTACAGTAGTAACTAGTAGTACTAGTACATGCACGTACTCAGACACAGATAGACACACTAACTACTAGTACTACTACTTCTCACATGCTGGCCAGACGCCGTCGTTCTCCTTCCCGGCTTTGTCGGTGACACCCCACCGTGCTTGGATCTCCGCCAACCTCTCCGCAGCAGCGTGAGCGTCCTTTTCTTTCTTGCAGCGGCGGGCCTCTCTTTTCTTGAGTGCTTTCTGACTTTTCCGCTCCCTCTGTGCGGCTTTGGCCGCCTCTTGCTCTACCGCCCATTCGGCCTTGGCATCTTAAAATTCCTCCCACATAGTTGTGAGGTCGCGAACAGCGATGAACTCGGCACGGCGGTATGCCATCGCTTCCCTACCATTTTGTGTGTGGTCGTGGGTGGCGAGGAACTCGGTGCGGTGGGATGCCATCGCTTCCTTACCGGTTAGTATGCGGTGCGGTGGCATGAACGACGCTTGGTGAGAGCTCTGGGGTGGAGTGGCCGGACAACCGTATAGTGCATTGGTTTTTCAAGAGCTCAAGGACAGAAGACAAAGCAAATTTGATTCCCCTTCAATCCTGGTCATTTATTACCGAGTAAAATGCATTGGCAGTCATCAAACTTGTTTTGATAGCTCATGTTGATCATTGTATACGAGATATGGTGATTATACGGTCACTGGCTCAGCGTATAGCTCCGTATTTGTCTGGTTGACCAGTCAAACAGTCCGCATGCGCCTCATCAGCTCGTGTTCTTTATCTATCTACGCGGGCCTATGTGTCAATGGAGAAAGAAATACTGTAAAAACCAAAATTATGCGTATGTGGGGAATCAAACCACGGACTCGTCGCTGCAACGCACCATCGTCAGCCAAATGAAAATGAAATACTTCGCGTCAGACACTCACGCTCAAGCTGTCAAAGCATGCTAATGCATGCACGTCGCCCTCTAAATCAAAGTCCTGCTCATGGCGCAATGCAAACGGCGAGCCCATCACCTGCGCACCTCGGCGGTGCCTGACATTACTGTTTAGACGTTTGATGGAGGCCTACGCGAACACTGAGCATGTATTCACCTGGCTCAACACCAACGGTCATACTCGGACCGCCTTGCTCATGTATATCGTCCATCACAACGACAATCTATAAAACAGCCTAGCTAGAGAGGGTACTATGGTAGTATGGTACGGAGTATGTACTATCGTGAGCGACCGATCTTAGTGCCACTGCACACCGAAACCCCTTCCGTCGCTATCATGCACTTCCCGCCTGAAACGGTCACCGTCTCTCCAGAATGTCAATGCCACATTCACCGAACTTAACTGCAGGTGCAATTGGTGTGTCACTGACATGCGGGCCAGATGCCCGTTGGGCCCACATGTCAGTAACCCAACGCATCTGCGGTTAAGTCACTGAAGTAGCGTCCGCATTCACGCCCGACGAACCTACTCCGGTGCCAGTTTTCCATCCGTCTGCCACGGCTCATTGCCATTCGCCCGCTATATTAACTTGAGCCCCAGCTCCCAACCATAGCCAAAGACCGAAACTTATTCTCCTCCGGTCCCTTTCTTCTGTCAGCACCACTCCAACCATGGCCTCCTGGCGCTTCGAAGCTCTCTTGGACATACTGTCACAGGAACAGACGAGGGACATCGGCGGCTCCACTCCGGGCGTGCTCCAAAGCTCTCTTCGACATACTGTCGCAGGAGCAAACGAAGGAGATCACCGGCACCCCCCCGTCCGCCCTCCGCCGCCACGACCACGAAGCCGACGCACGTGCGCGGGCGTAGCCGGCAGCGAGGAAGAGTAGTACGTGGGAGGTCGCTGCCGCTCTAGTCCCGGGAAGGCCACCACTACTCCACTCAGTCGACGCCAAGCTTAGTGGGGTAAACATCGGCGGCCGATTAGCCGCTTGACGGCAACGTGGAGGCAGAAATCTTCAGAACCTTGTGCTCCGGAGGAGGAGGTTATCGAGGCGGATGAGGAGGAGGCAAAGGCAATGGCCGGCTTTCTTGGGTTCATGGCCGAACATGGTGGTCGGGTGCCAGCGATCGTTTAGATTAGGTTTACATTAGGTTTTAGTACAGTTTGTGCGAAGTATGTAATGAATTTCATCCAGTTTGTAGGAAAAGTTTTCGAAATGTAATGAATTTCATCCAGTTATTTTGAAATTTGCTTTGTTTGCACGAATTTCGTCCGGTTAGTTCATATAGTTGTCGAAAGGTATGCGGGCAGCATTGGATGGCATCCATCAGTGTCCTCGGACAAATGTCGGTGTAAATTTGTGGGCCAGCGTTGGAGATGCCCTAACTATCATGCTATAATCGCTAACAGTCCTCCATTATTTGGCAGGGAACAGTTATCCCTTGATCAAAATCAGATCCGCGGTGTTCCGCACTCCTCCTGCGTAAGAGTGTAAACTCTTGCTTACATAAAAATGGAGCAAGTGGACGGCACTGTAGCACATCATATCACTCAAACTAGCCCGCCTAACGAGTGGGAAAGCACCGCCCTCATCATTTTGTTCTGGATTTCTATCGATCGATCGCGCGAAAATGTTACGCTTCGGAAGTTCTAAAGGAAAAGGCGGCACACTTACGACTCGTACGCGTCGCACCCCCGATAGTCCGGCTCGCACGCTGCTCACCAGAGAGGACACGCGTTGTCTTGCAGTTTCACTGACATGTGGGACCGTAATTGAATAAACCGTCGATAGCCGAAATCTAATCGCTTGGCGGGCGTCGGCTGAGAAGAGAGAAACGGGCGAGGGAGAAGAGATCGCCCGCCCGCCGCGCACGGACTCCAAGAAATATAGGGTGATAATGTGAGGTGGGCCATGCTGGAGTCTGGACCGCTTCTGGAGCCCGCTCTCACCGCTCTGGCCCCTCAAGACGCCAGCTGCCCGCCGCATGCATGCATAGCAAGTAGTACTCCTTATGTGGAGGAGAGAGAGGCATTGACAAAGTCAAGGAGTGGGCTCTGCAAGACCCTGTCTCTACACGTGCTCCTAGGTATAAAAAAATAATTCTAAAAAGGCATAAAAACAATTGTGTCTTAAAAAAAGAAAGGTAAAAAACATTTGAGAGGAAATAGATAGAGAGAAAGTGAGAAAAAGCTGTAACCTGGGCATTACATGAGGAAGGAGGGAGTGGTGCACATGCCAAGTTCACTGGGCTGCCGTGTTTCACACTCCTCCGTCATAATAGTGGAGACAATAGCTTTCATCAAAAATAAACAATCAATACTTGTTGCTCGTCCTCTATATCAGAAAGAATACTTTCATTCGCTGACATGTGGGACGTCGACCATCCTGGTCCACCTGCCATGCACAAAATTATCCTGGTCTACCCCGGTCATATCGCAGGCCCAACCTTTCCACTCTAAGTTGCTCAGACGAAGGAACCATCATGACTTCGTTGAATTCCGCTTCTTCAAGAAAACTTACTGTACCCGCAATACTGCTACCACACGCGAAGACTGGATGGCACTGTACCACGTCATATCACTGAAGTCCACTAGGCCAAACTACCCTGCCTAGGTCATCTATTTTGGAACGGAGGGAGTACGTCTCTACACTGCTATGATTTTCTGTTGCACGTTCTCTGTACTTTTGCTACGATTTTCCTACCCTATGAACCAAATGAGGCCTAAATGTACCCGTGTGTCGACTATTGTCTGATCGATCGCTAAGCCTACAATTTTAGGAGCTAGGGATATTGGTCGATCGGCGAGGGATAAGTATAAGCGTACCACGGCTCATCAGCCCCAACGTTTCTCTTCGGTGAGTGTTTTCCAAGTACTATAGCTCGCACAGTAGCTAGCCTACTAACACCAAGAATCATCAAACAAGCCCTGCTGATATGATAAACAGTTCAAACTTACATCTAAGCATGCCATATATTACATCAAAAGCTGGTGAGGATACATCTGTTTCCATAACTCGGAGAGGGTTCGCATGATTCATCGCTTGATTCACTATCAAACAAAAGTAGCAAGATCCACCCACACAAGACAGTGCACTAGCCCTAAGATGGTTCGATAACATGCATCGTTCTGGTAATTAAACACAGGGCAATGCAAACTACCGTAAAGGATTAGCGCGGCCAACTATTTCTTGTCATCGATCTCTCGGGCAATGACCACAGCACGGACAACGGCATGGGAATCGATTTCTGGGGCGATGTCCACAGGACTGACTGCGACATCGGAATCGATCTCTGGGGCGATGTCCACAGGATGGACAGCGGCATCGGAATCGATCTCTGGGGCGATGCCAACAGGACAGGCCACGACATCGGAATCATCAAGGACATCCACCGGCACCTGCACAACCCTAACATATTAGCAAGCACATTGCAAATAATCAAAAACCACAACTATGGTAATAAGCCATTATTTTTTACCTTGTGTAGCTCACCGGGGGATCTCATCCCTCCGGGGGCCATCTCCTCGTCCTCGATGGGGGCCATCACCTTGCCATGGGAATACTGCTTCTCAACGGCGACTATCTCCTCAAACTCGGTCTTGAGCCTCACATAGGTGGCAATCAGAGTTCCTGGGTAGGCACGGTGGGGCCCTTGTTGTTCTTCCAACTTTCCTTGAGGAGTTCGTCCGCCAACATCCTCAACTCTTTGGACAGTGCTTGTTTCTTGGAGTTCTTTGTCTCCATGGGTTGGCCCGCCAACATGGTCAACTCGTTGGTCGGTGCTCGCTTCCTGGAGATCGCTGTCTCCAGTGGGTTGTCCATCGGCAACTCTTTGCCTAGTGCTCCAGGATCCATCAATGAACTGACAAACAAAAAGTAATCGAAAGGAAACCACAATCGCAATGAAAACGGGAAAAGAATAGGATGTGAGAACCGGTCGGTGCTTGGCAAAAAGAAGATTCTTGGAATGAAAATATTGCAGCATAACTGATTCGCCCACCTTTCCTTCGTCGGTACAGAAGAAAAATGGCAGAAGTGAGTAGCCTAGAGTGAGGTTTTCTTCAAGAAAGGGAAGAAAGGGCTTGAATGAGTGTTCCAGTGAAATGATGGTTGCTTCGTCCAGTCCAACTTGGAGGCCACCTTACCACTGCTGGTAAAGGTGTGGGTTTTGTGATATGACGGGTCATGACGGCCACACCGGGGTGACAGGTGAGTCTCGACTGTAGCACCTCGTTGTGATTTGGTGGATGGCACGCGGGCCCGGATGCTTTGAAATGTCCCGCATGTAGATAGAGCGGCTAGTCATATAGGAGTGCTCAATATTGTGCACCGCGACCAAGGCGGAGAGGAAAACTTGAGAACTACGTAATTAATGCATGAGTTTAATTAGTAGTTTTGTAAAGTACGAGATACATTCCTCCAATCGAAAAATGCCTTGGTTCATGAGATTTGAGATTTGAGATTTTGTCTCATGCAAGAGCCTGGCTAGTATATGCGTGCTCCAAGGCACAGCACCACGCGAGCATTCACAACTGCAACGTTCGGGTTGCGCTTGGCTCTTCGCCTCTTCGAGAAGACGAACAATGATGTTACTCCTACTTCTACAGTATCGAATCCACTGCTGCATGTCCGTCCACCTCATGCAGGAGGGATAGCGTGTAGCGAAAGCTTCTACTTACTGCTCCTGCCTTTGTGTCTATGACAGGTGGGCCCAACAGGTGGTTGGCCCTCCTGTCATGCAGCCAAAGGCAGGTGCAGTTAAGGCACCGGAGCTCAGTCCGCGAGGGAGAGGGCGTTGTAGTAATCAAATTTCTCGGTCTTGTACGAGTTGACGTGACACATCAAAGCACTGCACTCGATATCAGTCTTTTTACACATTTCAAATGGACTACTTCGTATGTAGACATATTCTGCTTCGTATGTAGTCACTTGTTGAAATCTCTAAAAAGACTTATATTTGGAAACGGAGGGAGTACAGCGCATGCATGCATGCCGTGACTTTCCTTTTGATACTTCAATGTGTTGATTTGAAGCACCTTGCCAAATTTTGACTATAAATTTAACTAACCAAATTTTCATGCATGTCACAACAAATTACGGGGCTGTTTGGATTGTGACTATGTTTGTCTTATGTTGCCACATTATTTTTCCCACACTTGCCTAACCTGAGTTGCTCAAATTGTTAGACACACTTTGGCTTTCCTAAGGGAATCTTGCCACAATTTTTGTGTCTATGACATGTGGGGTTCACTGCTAATAAAAAAATTCTTGTCTTAGGTGTGGCTAATAAAAAAGAGTTATATTTAGGAACGGAGGGAGTAGAAAATATAACTAATAATGCATGTTGGGGCAACCCATGTTTCCTCTAATTTTAGCTGTGGGCTTGTTCACAAGTTTTACGAGGGGGTGGTTGTTCATTTAATGGAGGGACTTGCAGTACCAGACTTGAACGATACAAAGTGTGACCTGGCACACCGTAACACCACTTGGAACAAGCGGGTAGCTATCTCCAAAAACAAGCAACAACTAAAAAAACCGCGACCTGGCATGTAGTACTACACAATTTAAATGATTGTTTTGATGGAGTGAAAAGGAAAACTACCCCACTACGTATATATAGGCCGGAGCCTCCGCGCTTGCTTTCTAGGGTTACTCTATTCACACACTCTCATCCTCTCCATATCTAAACAAGATAGGGGTAGTAACACTATCTTTCTCCCTTCAAAAAACACTGGCTTTCTATCCTCACCGCTGGTTGCAGATCCGAACGTATCCCCCTCCGCTGGTGAAGGGGAGGAGGGGCAGCGTTTGGGCCGTCGTCGACAGCGAGGGAGGAGACCCACTGCCGGCCGCATCGTTATCTCTGGCCGAGCGCCAGCGCGGGAGGTCCTCCAATCCCTTCGTCATTGCCTCTGGGCGGACCCAGCCTCCCGCCGCCCAACTATCCACATCCCGATGACCTTCAGGTATATCTTCGTTTGAAACCGCCTTAGCTCTACTTCCCCAGCTTGCTACGTTGCTGCATGTGCATCATTTTCTACCTCTCAGCCCCTCTCGATCGAATGGTCCAACGTCACCTTTTTTTCTATTGTTAGAGGTAAAGCTACTTCATGGA
Source organism: Triticum dicoccoides (assembly GCF_002162155.2). Classification (NCBI taxonomy): domain Eukaryota; kingdom Viridiplantae; phylum Streptophyta; class Magnoliopsida; order Poales; family Poaceae; genus Triticum; species Triticum dicoccoides. The sequence goes on along the minus strand of NC_041383.1, from coordinate 339,735,688 downwards.
GTCAAATCTTGTACTCCCTCCGTCCGAAAATACTTGTCATTGAAATGGATGTATCTGGATGTATTTTAGTTCTAGACACATCCATTTTGATGACAAATAATTCCGGACCGAGGGAGTACTTGGTTCAAACAAGAAATAAAGTGGGGGTGGGGGAATTTAGTATGTACATCGGACTTGGTACAAACAGGAAGGAAAGGGGGTGAAAGTAGTAAAGACTGGTCATCCAACCGGTCTCTTGGTCGAAAAGGGAAATATAGGGGTAATGTTGTACACAGTGGTATGACCAGGACTAGATTTGCTATCCACACATAGGAGTAGGTGGCTAGAGTGAACGAAAATGGGACCAACCCAGATATGTTTATTGGATGTTTGTTTCTCGGGGCCACAAACTATGAATCACCACTTTATGCCCCCGTTTACGTACATGGTGCTGGACTACTGGTGCACCCACTGTCCCATGCCCTTATCCCAAATATTTAGGCTCCGTTCAGAATAAAGGGGCAGAAAACATAGGTCTTGATGAAAATAGAGGAATAGGAAAGGAATGTAGGTATAAAACTATGGAACAGCAAACCTGAGGAAACTCTCAAGAGAATGTGTTCAGATGGACTACGAAATGTACAGATTTGTTTTTTTAGAGTAGCATGCTTGGCAGTATGAGATGCTATTTGTTTATTCAACTGCACAGTGACTACTCTTGTCCTCACCTCACGTACCACACATAGGTTGATTTTTTTATTCCGGCAAACACAGCACAGCAACCTGTCTAACGCATGGCAGCGAGCACCTGCCTCGGGCTTCCGCCCAAAAAATGAGCGGCGCGTTGATGTTTCTAATCCTATGGAATCAGTACTACCAGACCAGCTTTCCTATGAAACACTATTCACCTTTCCCGTGTTCCGAACGGTTGGAAGGGAAAGAATACCGTAGGAATTGTGTTCCTACGAAAATCCTGCACCAAACCTGTGAACCGAACGCAGCCTTAGCTGTTCTTAATCTAATGTCCCTGGTAAAAATGAAGCCATGCCACTATTATAAGCCATGACAAGTTTAGCCAAATGTTTTTGCCTGTAATTGTATGAGACTCTACAAGACAATACAATGAACTGTATCCCAACCAGTGCTTTAACTCTGCTGGAAGTTCTTGATAATCTTTCGATATAATCTCAGCACTGGTAAACAAGAGTGATTTCAACCATAGATTTGAAGTGCACAAAAAAATATACTATTGTGTGCTTCCAGTTAGTGCTTTATCATTTATTATGGGACTACATGAATAATCTTTCTTTCTCAGGTTGGTACGGGCCTAAGGCCTTCATCCATATTAGTTTGCTTTCATCTCTATTTGTATCGTGCTACTGTCATGAGAAACTCCTTTATCTTTGCACGTTAAAGTTTTGCAACCTATGATAAATGGCAATGCTTTGAGTGTTGAGCTAATTGGCACTGATTAAATAAACTAATACCTCTCTTTAAGCAAGACTACTATGTTGCTAACTTTACCCATTAAGATAATGAGGGTGATTCTATTTGTTAGTGTATGTTTCATCAACTAGTCCCACTATTACAGTAATCTCAGTCTCTCAATATATGTGCCAACAGGGATGCTCGATTTTGGTGGAACTACACAAAAACTTTGGGTGCTTCCTTGCCTCGACAGCTTCCGTCCTTTCCTCTCAGTCGCTAATCTCTGCTTGCTTTCTTCCTTTGTTGTCAGTCGCTTGGCTTATCTCGGCTTCCAGTCAAAGGAAATAGTAATTGATATGCTACCTCACACAGGTTGGTACTGGTCTTTATCCTGATTATTATGCCTGTCATATGTATTGGTAATTTGGTATTGTGCTACTGTTTGCCAATTCATAAAGGAGTAATTTGGAGCCTGAACTCGCAGGCAAATCATTACATCGGGTGATTTAAGTAGAACTGCACAAAATGATCAGATGGACAGGTACTTTTGCTGCTGCTATGTACTCCAAAGTTCACTCAGACAAGCATCGATGTTGACAAGAAGAAGTGCCTATATTCATTCGAGTATCAACCGGCGTCAACCAATTGTCAAACTCCAAGTATTAAGAGAGTGAGCGCCAAAAATATTGCTTGGTGCATAGCCCAGAAAAATGCAGTCCAGTCTTTGGTCCCAACTTGTGCCTTTTGGTTATCGGCACATATGGTAGCGAACTATATGGCATGGAGTCTAAAGATTCCAGACAAGTTGGTTGACGCGTATATTCATCTGGCACTTAATCACTCTGCACGCCAAGGATGCTCCATTTCAGTTGAACTGCACAAAAAATTTGGGTGGCTCATTTTCTCAACCGCCTCCTTTCTCGTCTGCAATGTAGAATTTTGGCGAGATACAGGACCAAGATGAGCCAATAAACTAGTTGGATGAAAGTAGTGGCCAAGTTGCTCAAACTTCCCTCAGCAAGAGGCCACTATTTGAGGATAAACCTACAAGCAAAGTTTAGATTGTCTGTGCTGCCTCTTATGTACTCGAAAATTTACTCGTATAAGAACTAATTTTAGCAAGAAGTACCTCCGATTGAACACCATTTACCAGTCTGTACCCTAGGTAATTAAAGTTCGTCCATCGATCATATTGGCTGTGATCTCAATCATTTGGACGCATAAACATACTGAACATGTGTATATCTGAATCTTTTTGTGAATTATGTATGAATATTGTCGTGTGATCTATCAATCATTTGGATGCATAGATATGCTGAGCTTGTGTATATATGAATCTTTTGAGTTGTTGATAGTGAATGTTGGCTATGAATATGAACATGTCTTGTGAACCTGAGTTTGATACGAATGTTTACCTTTTCTGTTGTATTTGTGTGTGAACTTGTTAGTATGCCTACAGTGGGGTATAAAACGCAGGTCTCTTATAAAAGTACTGCTCTGTCCAATTTATGTTTTCCCTTCTAACCACATTATATATATTTATATTATTACTATTATCGTATATTTTATAGAGACTTATATATACATTATAAAAACATCCCATGTGTTATTAACTTATAAATTTAAATGTTTAACGGAAGTTGGCAAGGAAAATCCTGGTTGATTGTTACTCATAGGTAAGGAAAATCCTGGTGATTACGTACAAAAGCTTGCGAAGATTTTAAGAAACAATTTAATAATAACGCGCTCATTTTTATTTTGAGCAATAACCTCGCTAATTTGTTAATGTGCCTCCCCGGTTTATTCTTTGATATTAATTGCTCCTTCTAACATAACATTATATATATAACGAGCCCACCTAATACGTGTATTTCAAGGAAGTGCAAATGGGATGGGATTTCTTAGAAAATATAAACGGGCCTGATTGACGCGAAATTATTTGTTCACCCAGCCCAGCAAATGGACTATACATTCTAGAAAACATGGGTTAAATATATGCCACATCTTTGCAGGCTGACATGTTGGCCAATAGGTCGAAGCCTATGCAGGGCGTTGTCAACTTGGTCAACAAATGATTGTGTCATCCACAGCCATTGGATTTATATCCAATGGCTGGCATGCACCTTCAGTCTCTCGTCTTCTTCCTCCAGCATCGTCGGGACCGCCTGGTCCGGCCTCCGGCGACTAGCGGCTCTGCTTAGCACGCATCGCTGTGAAGCGCTACCCCACCGCCGGCCAGGCTATCCCTCCACCCCTCGACACCTCCTGTTATTCTCCACAGACTACAGCCCCACGCCGCAACAGAACCAGTTATAACCCTTCTCCTCCTCTCAATCTACGACTCCACTGCCGCGTTTTCCCATCTCCGAGTCGTTCCCGTCCGGGGCCTCACCATCGTCCACCGCCTCGCTGCGCTCGGTACGGGGTGGTCAACAAACGAGAGTCACCGGAAGAGGACTATACATGGAGAGCCTGACGGCTGGGACCCACGAGGTCCATGGTCGCACGCAAGGAAAGTTCCTCCTTATTAAGCTGAAAAAATGTTTCCTCCACCTGACAGCTGGGACCCATCGGCTGTATCTTCGCACGGAAGGAAGTGCCTCCTTGTTTTGCAAAAAAAATTATTCATCCCATTGGCAGTTGGGACCCGTCAGATTTGGTGACTGACTTGTGGGCCTACTAAGCGGACGTGTACGCACGGCTTTGTCAACTTAATCAACAAATGATTCTAGCAGCTGGACCGTTGGATGTTAATCCAACAGCCGTGCTCCTTCTTCAACCTCTGTTCTTACACCTGTCTCCCATGGGCGGCACCGCGGCTGTGCTGCCGCGCACCCGAACCAGTGAAGTTTCCCGCTCCTCTCCATCTGTGACTCCCCTGCCCCGTCTTCCCCATCTCCGGGTCGTTCCAGTCTGGGTGCGCTCGGCACGGTGTGGTCAACATGGTCAACAACCGAGAGTCATCGTAAGATGACTGTACCTGAGAGGCTGACAGTGGGGACGCACCACACCCATGGACGCATGCATGCAACGGAACACGGTGTGGTCAACGTGGTCAAGGAACGACTTCCATCGGAAGTATACTGTACGTGGAGAGTCTCAGCTGGGTCCACGGCCGCAGCAAGTAAGTGCCTCCTTATTACGCGGAAAATAATGATTCCTCCAACTGAAAGCAGGGACCCACTGGACAGGCCACCGTATTTTGCGAAAAAACATTTGCCCCCTGACTACTAGGACCCACCTGACGGGCCACCGTATTTCATGAAAAAAACGTGCCCCCCGCTGTCAGCTCGGACCCACGGGAAGTGCCACCTTATTAAGCAGAAAAAATGAATACTCCCCCTGCTAGCTGGGACCCACCTCGGTGGGAGGCTGACTTGTGGGACCACTAAGTTGATGGGGACGGAGGGCTTTGTCAATTTAGTCAATATGAATGATTCTAGATGCAGTGACCGTACGATGTCCATCCAACGGCCATCGTGCTTCTTCAACCTCTGGTCTTCTTGCTCCAGCCGCCCAAAGCAGCGCCGATCATGCCGCCTGCTCCTGCCTCCCGTGGCCGGTTGTGATACCGCGGAGGCCTCACCGCCCCTACAACTCCCGCCGCTGGCTAGGCCATCCCTCCACTCACCCACACCCCCTGTTATTCTGCGGCGACGGCAGCCTCACACCGCAGCCAAACGAGTGAACCCTCATACTCCTCTACGCGTGGGCATCCACTATCGTGTCTTCCCCGGCTCCGCGTCGTCCCCTTCCTAGGCCTCGCCGTCGTCCACCGCCGTGGTGCTCTCCGCGCGGCGTGGTCAATGTGGTCAACGACCGAATTCCATCGGAACAGTACTGTATGTGGAGAGGCTGACAGCTGGGTCCACGGCAGCCGCAAGGAATTGCCTCCTTATTATGCGGAAAATATTTATTCCTCCACCTGACAGCGGGGACCCACCGGACGGGCCACCAGTATTTTGCGAAAAAAACGTTTCCCCCTTACTACTGGGACCCACCAGACGGGCCACTGAATTTTGCAAAAAAACATTCCCCCTGCTGTCAGCTCAGACCCACCGGAAGTGCCTCCTTATTACGCACAAAAAAATGAATACTCCCCCGGCTAGCTGGGACCCACCTTGGTGGGAAGCTGACTTGTAGGCCTATTAAGTTGACGGGGACGAAGGGCTTTGTCAACTTAGTCAATATGAACGATACTAGCTCCAGTGACCGTACGATGTCCATCCAACGGCCGTAGTGCTTCTTCAACCTCTGGTGTTCTTGCTCCAGCCGCCCAAAGCAGCGCCGGTCGTGCCGCATGCTCCTGCCTCTCGTGGCCGGCTGTGCTGCCGCGGAGGCCTCACCGCCCCCTACTATTCCCACCCTGGCCAGGCCCTGCGGCGATGACAGCCTCACACTGCAGCCGAACCAGTGAACCCTCGTACTCCTCTTCGCGCGGGCTTCCACTGCCGCGTCTTCCCCGGCTCCACGTCGTCCCCTTTCTAGGCCCCGCCGTCATCCACCGCTGTGGTGCTCTCCATGCGGCATGGTCAACATGGTCAAGGAATGACTTCCATCGGAAGAGTACTGTACGTGGAGAGGCTGACAGCTGGGTCCACGGCCACAGCCCAGTTTTTTGTGATTTGCCAAGTAAGTCGCTTTGTCAGGCCTGTTGGGCTGCAAATCTTTCAAGACGAGGAGAGATTTCATTCGGCTGGCCGAGAAAATGGCCCATCAGTAATGAGAAATGGGTTGTACATTTTCAAAACACATCAAATCGGCAATTAGTTTCAAATATCTTTTTTTCATTTCGAGATTTTAAATTACATTAGTTTTTATGCATGGAGAATTTGTTGGATTTTATGTTGATATACATTTATTTTTAAAATCAGTTTGAATCAGAGTCGAAATTTCCGGATTAAAAACAGTTTGGACCGCACCGAAATATGCAAAATTTCTTATAATTTTTTAACCGTGGCGACAATATGGGCTGTGATGCTAACGAAAATAATATGGGCTAAAAAAACCTTAAGAATTAGCAAATGGGCTATAAATTATTAGAAATATGCCAGATGGGTTGTATGTTGTTTTCCACAAATTCGAGGCTTTCCTAAAAAAAGGTTGACACACAAGCAGTGACTGTTGGATGTCCATCCAACGGCCGTCGTGCTTCTTCAATCTCTGCTCTTCCTGCTCCAGCCGCTCAAACAAGCGTCGGCGGGACTGCCTGCTCCCTCCTCCCCGCGGCCGGCTATGCTGCCGCGCAGGCCTCACCGCCCCACCGTACTCCCATCGCTGGCCTAGCCATCCCTCTACTCACCCACACCTGCTGTTATTCTCCGACGACGGCAGACGAACCAGTAAACCCTCGTACAGTCGTACTCCCCTCTGCGTGGGAAACAACTGTCGCGTCTTCCCTGCCTCCGTGTCATTCCCTTCCTAGGCCTCGCCGTCGTCCACCGCCCTGGGGCTCTCGGCGCGGCGTTGTCAACGTTGTCAAGGAACGGCTTCCATCGGACATGGACTGTACGTGGAGAGGCTGACAGCTGGGTCCGTGGCCGCAGCAAGGAAGTGTCTCCTTATTACGCACAAAATAATTATTCCTCCACCTGACAGCGGGGACCCACCGTACGGGCCACCGTATTTTGCGAAAAAAACATTTCCCCCTGACTATTGGGACCCACCAGCTACATGTTCGCATGCAAGGAAGTGCGTCCGGGCAAAAAAACGATTCGCCCCCCTGACTGCTGGGACCCACCAGCTACATCTTCGCACACAAGGAAGTGTGTCCGAAAAAAATGATTCGCCCCCCTGACTGCTGGGACCCACCAGCTACATCTTCGCACGCAAGGAAGTGCCTGACAGTCTGGACCAACCTGGTTGAAGTGTACGTAGCGTTGTCATTCTGGTCGCGAATGTGTACGTACATATATACTGGTGGATGTAGAGGCGCGCACATGTCGTAGTAGAGGCGCGCACGTAGCATGTACACGTACGTACAACGGCCAGGGTGCAAGAAAGAAATTACGGCCACGTATGTGTACATACGGGCGGGGTCTCGAACGCCTACTCGCGCATACGTACGGCCAGGGCTCGTGTACATGGCTGGGTCAGAACGGAGAAATAGTGTCTCATCGTGTTCATGGGGAGCCAACCGGCTGGGTCAGAACGGAATGAGTGGTTGTGTTCATCGGGAGGCTTGGACGGAACAGGCGATGGAAACATGGCCTGGCGTACCGCAGAACGGAGGAAACGGCCTTGTGTTCGACCGGCCATATTCAGAACGGGTGTCGGTGTCAAAACCGGTGGATCTCGGGTAGGGGGTCCCGATCTGTGCGTCAAGGCTGATGGTAACAGGAAGCAAGGGACACAGATGTTTATCCAGGTTCAGGCCCTCTCGATGGAGGTAAAACCCTACTTGCTGCTTGATTAATATTGATGCTATGGGTAGTACAAGAGTAGATCTACCACGAGATCGTAGAGGCTAAACCCTAAGAGCTAGCCTATGATGGTATGATTGTAATTGTGATCAGCCTTCTAAGGACCAACCTCTCCGGTTTATATAGACACTGGAGAGGGCTAGGGTTTACATGGAGTCGGTTACAAGAAAGGAAACACAATATTCGGATCGCCAAGGAGAGTCCCATCCGGACACGGGCCGAAGTCTTGAGTCTTGTATCTTCACGCTTCAATAGTCCGGACGTTGTACACAGTTCGGATATTCGGATACCCCCTATTCCAGGACTCCCTCAGTAGCCCCTGAAGCAGGCTTCAATGATGATGAGTCCGGCACGCAGTATTGTCTTCGGTATTGCAAGGCGGGTTCCTTCTCCAAATACTCCAAAGTGGTTATCGAACACGTAGACCGTGTCCAGATCTGCAAGATGATCTTCACATGGTATAGATCTGATTTGCTGGCAATCTTCGTGCGTCGTGCCCTTGCAACGTGGCTTGGTCCAACGCGAACCGACATTTCTTACCCCACAACGACTCGTGTTACGAGGCGGTTTTATTGGCACGTCCCGTCGAGGCAGAGATCATGTGCCTCCTATTACGGGATTTTCTATCAATGTGAGCGTGTGTGACCCCTCGATGGCCGTTGGTATAACCCCGTGTGTTTTTAGCTAAGCCTCAAACGGTCACACCGGGGACTCTTGATATTCACCTTCTTTATAAAGAGGTCGAGACCTACGCCTCTTTTTCACCTTCATCGCGCCTTCTCGCACCTCGAGTTCTAACACCCAAAACCTAAGCTCCAACCCCCAGAACCTCCAATATGTCCGGATCTGACCCTCAAGGCTGGTGGGCGGCCTCCTCGATTGAAGAGAAGGACATTGCAAAGCTTATGAAGGTCGGATACCTGACCGCCGATATCCAGCACAGGCTTCCTGCTCCAGGGCAGGTCATCCCTACGCTGGAGCCCAATGAGTGTGTCGTTTTCCTCCCACACTTCCTCCGCGGTTTGGGTTTCACCCTCCATCCCTTCGTGAGGGGGCTCATGTTCTATTATGGGTTGAATTTTCATGATCTGGCTCCTGATGCTATCCTCCATATCTCGTCGTTCATTATCGTGTGCGAGGCATTTCTCCATGTCACGCCACACTTCGGCTTATGGCTCAAGACCTTCAATGTGAAGCCGAAGATGATTGAGGGGCGACATGTGGAGTGCGAAGGCGCCGTAATAAGCAGAAACGCCGATGCCCCATGGCCAGAGGGTTCTTTCCCAGAAGTATCCGATGTATGGCAACGGAGGTGGTTTTATGTCACGGCTCCCAGGGGCACAAAGTGGGTAGCCGCTCCCGAGTTCCGCTCGGGCCCTCCGTCATAGTTGGCATCTTGGACAGATGTAGGACGGAATTGGGGGCCCGCTGGTGATGTACCATTACTGCAGAATCGCATCCGGAGCTTCTTGAGAGGGACATTAACCTCGTCAGCATAATGCAAGTGATGTTAATCCGGCGGATGTTGTCATGCCAACGCCGACCTCTCCGGATGTGGGAATTCAATCCGGAGGGTCCGCGGACTATCAAGCACTTCTTCAGCATGAAGCTCGAAGAGATGTGCAAATTATTCTTCGGACGGAAAGTAATGTGTCCGGACACCACCAAGGATGTGGGCCTAAGCTGCAATCGCCTAGATACCAAAGTAAGTAGCCTTGATACCGGACACCCTGTTTTGTATTTATCATGACTGTTTGCTCTGACAATCATCCGCGTCCAGGAATGGCTCAGCAAGGCTGAGAGAATCAGGTATCTGGCACCGCTTCCTGAAGGCTCGCCCGCCCCTACCATGGCCAAGATGCTCGACCGGGTACTCAGCAGAATGCCCTCGGGGAAAGACAAGGGAAGGGACGAAGAATCCGAACCCTACACACGACGCATTCGAACCGGGGGAATTGTTACCTCCCCCAAGGAGGATGGTCGGGGAGGGGAGGCTAAAGCCTCCTCCCCGCGCGGGAAGAAGAGGGCCGCCTCCGAAGACTTGGAGACGGAGACGCCTAAACCAGGGAAGAAGGTGTCACCAAGGGGCTCTGCTGCGACGGGCATCCTCACCGCGTTATGCCCACCAACGGGCCATCCCTCCATCGAGCTGTAAGTCAATCATTAACTTGAAGGTACTGTATTTGTCCTAGATCAGTAACCAGGATTCAACTTTTTGTAGTTCGGTTGGCAGCTCTTCTCAACGGGGTTCGTCTTCGGGGGACCTTTCTCCGGAGATGATGGAGAGCGAGACCCCACCCCTTCTCTGACTCATGAAGCGGGCGACACCGAGGTGTCGTCACGGAGGAGTCTGGATCTGCCGAAGCCGGAGGCCAATACGCCAGCCGTCCTGAGTCCGGACGTACTGACGGGCTTATTGGAGCGAGCTGCGCTCTCGAAGGAGCACCGCTCATTAATGAGTGCGGTGCTCAAGAAGATTTCATCCGCTACAAGCGGTTTGAATGAAGCATTTACAAGCCTTCTCAGAGGCTTTGAGGTATGTAATGAAGAATACACCATATAGATAGTAGCCCCTGAGACTCTGGTTGCCCGCCCTAAGCGGCAAACGGGGGATCATCAACCAATAATTGGTGTTGTAAATATGTGCAGGTACCTGTGGGTCCGGCCGCCGGCCCGTCCGTTGAAGTTGCCGAACTGACGAGTCAAATTGGGTCGATTGATGCCGATATCACTCTGATCAATGAGCGGCTGGATACATCACAAGGTATGTGCCCTGTCTCCCATTGCATAGGAAAATATTAAGGTGGAACGTATTAATGTAATATGTTCAGACTGCAGATGGTGCTGCTGCCGTGGAGGCCCTGAGGGCGGAACTTGCTCTAACCAAGGAACAAGCTCGGGTGAGCAATGCGGCTGCCCTAAAGGCGGCCGAGGATTTGAGAGCTAAAGAGGTTGCTCATCGCCGAAGCGAGGAAAAGATAGCCTAAATGACTATCGAGTTAAAAAATGCCGCTGACTAGTATGAGCTCCTAAAAAAGGAACATGAGGATAAATCGGCTGACCTGAGCAAGGCACTTAATGCCACCAAGGAAATACGGACCAAGCTCAGGGGTGCGCGGGAGGAGCTTCAACAGGCCGGTAAAACTGCGGCTGGGGGCTCCTATTTTCTGCGGACGAAGTTCTTCGATCTGAAGTATGCTCCCCTGGATGGACGCTGGAGCTCGCCGGACGCATACCAGGACCTGGCGAAGAGTACGGTTGATGTTGTGGAGTTCTTCAAAGATCAGGGTGAGAAGGAGGTGGAGAAGCTTTTCTGGTCGCAGTTCAATGCTCCCACTCGCCCGCTGCCGTTGAGTGATAGGATGGCTGTTGTAGCGGAGCTTCACAGGTTGTCCAGTCTTGCAATGCGGTATGTGATAGACCATCTTTGGCCGAAGGGGCCTAAGCCGGATAGTTACTCTGGTTTGGTGCAACAGTTCCTTGGGGTCGTGCCTCGGATTGATGCCATGAGGAGGTCGGCATGCATAGAGGGTGCGTGGGTGGCCCTTGCCCGCGTTAAAGCGTATTGGACGGATATGGATGCCGCTATTATAGCGTCTCAGGATCCGGTGGGGGCCAATATCCGGCAGGGCACTACTTGGCGCAGGTCACAGAGGGTGCCCGCCTGATAGAGGCGCAGTGCCCGAAGAATCTCCTATTCGAGTGATGATTCAAATCATTGTAAAAACAATGTTTATTTTGATTATAAGGCTATATTTATACTATTTGTCTAAAAATATGATTGTGTCCCCGAAAGTTAGCAGTCATTGGCTTCAGCCCCCACGCATACAATACGGGGGTGTTCGCGAAAAAATATGCTTAATCACTCTTGATCCAACGTCTTGGTCCATTAAGGAGGTGATCGCACGACGAACTAGGCAACCGGACTATATAGCTGTAACACTTTCGCTTAGCCGCGGGGTTCTAAAGTGGGGCTACTATGTAGCCCCTGGTACCTTCGCGTGCATCCGAATACGGGCGCGTATGTACCTGGCCGGGAAATGGCCCTTCGTTAATGCGGAGGAATCCTAAAGATTCCGGTGAGTCGTCGAGTGGTTGACCAGTCTCTCGTTGTATCATGACAGTCAGTTTTTGGCTTTCTCTACTGAGGTGCTCATCCGGAATAACCAGGGCACAATCGCAGTAGTTCTCCTTTGGCCACCTTAGCCCATAATAACGGAACGTAAGGCGGCAAACCCAGGAGCCAGGCAAACCCAACATTTGACCAAAGACATGATTCGGAGCTGATGCATATAAGGCCAAACTCGTGAAGCCGAACACTCCCGAAGGTATTTGGACTTTATAACAGATGATGAGCTCAAGAATGCCCATTCATTATAAACCATGTGTTTCCAGGTACGGGCGTTAATCTGTCGTGGCGAAATGCCAAAAACGGCAGTATCCTCTGTGGGCATAGAACCCATGGGATGGTTAAACAACAAGAGGCAATAGAAAAGGTTTACACAGGGGCTTAATCTAAAAAGAAACCTGTTGAATGGGGCCCTGCTGCACGTCTGCACCTTTGTCTCTGTTCTACCGCATCCTGGAAGGGTATCGCGCGAACGTTGTCTGTGGAAAAGGGGAACTCATAGAAGAGTGCAACATAAGTATGCGATGGATAGTAAAAATGTAAGATGCTGGCCTGCCAATAAGTTTGAGCCAAGAGTGGGGCTTTATTACGTGTTTATAGCCCCTGGTATCTGCTATGGGATTACATATACGGTGCCCTGGTTTCATATGGGCTGCCGGACTCGTATAACCGTGTCTGTGGTCTTAACGACCAGTTATATATTTTTTTGATGTTGGAGGTCGCTTATAGTCCGGCGGCGAGGGCCGTCGCGTGTTCCTCTGCGCGCGACAAGCACTCTATTATTCCGCTAACGGTGATGACGCCACATGGACCAGGCATCTTAAGTGTAAGGTAGCCATAGTGCGGCAATGCGTTGAAGCGGGCGAAGGCCGTTCTTCCGAGCACTGCGTGATAGTCGCTTTGGAAGGGTGCGATGATGAAGAGTAGGTCTTCGCTTATGGAGTTGCCTGGAGAGCCGAATGTTACCTCCAGTGTGACGGAGCCCCTGCTGTAGGCTTCAACGCCTGGTATCACCCCTTCAAAGGTGGTGTTAATCTTGCTGATTCTGGATGAGTCTATCCCCATCCTGCGGACAGTGTCCTCATATATTAAATTGAGACTGTTGCCGCCGTCCATGAAGACGTGGGTGAGGTGGTATCCGCCGATTATTGGGTCAAGCACCAAGGCATCTGATCCTTCGCGCCAAATACTGGCTCGGTCGTCCAGGTGATCGGAGGTTATCGGACAAGACATCCAGTATTTAGGTGTGGGTATGATGGGCTCTATATCACGCGCGTCTTTATGGGCGCATTCGTGCCTTCCCGAGGATGTGCGAGACGTGTGGATCATATTCACTGTTTTAACCTCTGGCGGGAATTTTTTCTGTCCCCCAGTGTTCGGCGGGAAAGGTTCATCCTCGTCTTCACTTGGTGTTTCCCTTCCCTTGAGTTCGGCGTTTTGTTTGCCAGCCTGCTTGAAGACCCAACACTCTCTATGTGTGTGGTTCGCAGGTTTGTCGGGGGTACCATGAATTTGGCACAGTCTGTCCAGAACTCTGTTTAGACCGGACGATCCCTCTTTGCTGCCTTTAGATGGCTTATTTTGCTGGTTAGGTCGAGAGCCCCTGAATCCGGCATTAACTGTTGTGTTATCCGGGCTCTCTTCCTTGTTTTGGCGTTTGTTTTTATTGCGCCGTGACTTCCCGTTGCCATCCCTTATTTCGTATGTGCTGGGGTCATTGGTGCCTTTACGGGCTAGCCAGCTATCTTCACCCGCGCAAAAGCGGGTCATAAGGCTTGTTAGGGCTGCCATTGTCCTTGGCTTTTCTTGGCCGAGGTGTCTGGCGAGCCACTCGTCACGGATGTTGTGTTTGAATGCCGCTAGGGCTTCAGCATCCGGACAATCAATGATTTGATTCTTCTTAGTGAGGAATCTGTTCCAAAGCTTTCGGGCAGACTCTCCGGGCTGTTGGATTATATGACTTAAATCGTCAGCATCCGGAGGCCGGACATAAGTCCCTTGAAAATTGGCCCTGAAAGCGTGCTCAAGTTCCTCCCAACTCCCGATTGAATTTTCGGGGAGGCTTTTCAACCAGTGTCTGGCTGGTCCCCTTAGTTTGAGGGGAAGGTATTTGATGGCGTGGAGGTCATCCCCGCGAGCCATGTGTATATGTAGGATAAAGTCCTCGATCCAGACCCCTGGGTCTATCATTCTGTCGTATGCCTCTATGTTCACAGGTTTAAAGCCCTGTGGGAATTCGTGGTCAAGTACTTCATCAGTAAAGCACAGGGGGTGAGCAGACCCTCTGTATCTGGACGCGTTGTGGCATGCTGTCGGCTGTTGTTGTGTCTAATGTTTATTCCGAACTGGTATTTGGTTGTCATAATTGTTTTGACGACCATAGTCCCCTGCCGGGGTGTGTCCTTTAGATCCGTAGATGGACCTAGTTGCGCCAGCTTTCTTATCCAGGTGCTCACATAAATCGTGCACGTCTTCGGTAGTTGCTTTGTTGTGGTTATGAAGTGGTACGCCTGGTCTCTTGGTCGTGTTATTTTTTGGTGGAACGGCCTCGTCATCAAATTCTAGCGGTAGCTTGCATTTTGGGTAGCTCTTTGTATGGCGATCGTCGCCATATATTTCTTCAGTGTCTAGCACTTTGTTCCATCTGGGATTGAGCGTTTCCTGTGCGGCTTTAAGCCGTTGCTTCTGTTTCTTCAGACTTCTTGCTGTGGCCATAAGCTTTCTGTGGAGGTTCTCTCGTTCCACGCGTTCTTCTGGAATGATGAATGTGTCATCGTCCAGACTGTCTTCTGTTTCTGGGCCGGTTTGATGAACTTGTCCCTCTGGATTGTTTTCTTCGGGCATATGCTCCGAACTATGTTTGGCGTGACCTGGTTCGTCCTGCTCCATCGCTGGTTCTGTTTGTTCGTTGTTGCCTTCGGGGTTGACCGGAGTATCCATCCTTCTTGCGCTCCTGCTGATATTTTTACTATTGCTGGATTTGGAACAGTGTCGGCATCATCGCTTTAGTTTTAGCCCAGGGGTTTTATCTTCCGGATTGTCACCATCGTCTTTCTTGGCGTATCCACCATGTATATGTCATGTGACGAGGCGGGAATCCGGTAGCCCATAGATTTTGAGTCTTCTCCTGCATCATCGTCCATACCGTCGATGCCTTCGGAGTCGAAGCCAAGCACGTCAGTTAAATCATCAACCATGGCTATCAAGTGGGTGGTGGGTGGGTAATGAATTTCTTCGTCGCCTGCTTCCCACTCGAGCTGGACATAGTTCGGCCTGGAATTCTCTATCAAAGAGAGAATTTTAAATGAGTTTAGTATGTCGCCAAAGGGCGAGTGCTGGAAGATGTCCGCAGCGGTGAACTCCATTACCGGGGCCCGACCAAGCTTGGCGGGCTCGGGAGTGCGCGGACTGGGACCTATAACCGGATATGAATCTGGGGGTCTGGGGTTACAGGCTCCCTCAGAAGTGAGGCATGTGTTCGGCTCTATCGCCGGTGAGGGTACGGCATGCGGGGCAGGGTCCAGCCCTCCGTCCTTAGGCAACGCAAACTGCCCCAGATTTAGATCCAAGGCTTCTGCCGGGGTGATATCCCGAGCATCGTCTGATAGCAGGTCTAAGCCGTGCTCATCGTGACTGTTCAGCGCTCTTGGCGCTGGCCCGAATCCGTCGAAGATCAAGTCCCCGCGAATATTCGCTGTGCAGTTCAAGCTTCCGAACCTGACCTGGTGGCCAGGGGCATAGCTATCGATCTGCTCCAGGTGGCCAAGCGAATTGGCCCGCAGTGCGAAGCCGCCGAACACGAAGGTCTGTCTGGGGAGGAAAGTCTCACCCTGGACAGCATCGTTGGTGACGATTGAAGGGGCCATCGAGCCTGATAGTGAAGACACAGAGGAACTCTCAATGAAAGCACCAATGTCGGTGTCAAAACCGGCGGATCTCGGGTAGGGGGTCCTGATCTGTGATTCAAGGCTGATGGTAACAGGAAGCAAGGGACATAGATGTTTACCCAGGTTTGGGCCCTCTCAATGGAGGTAAAACCCTACTTCCTGCTTGATTAATATTGATGATATGGGTAGTACAAGAGTAGATCTACCACGAGATCGTAGAGGCTAAACCCTAAGAGCTAGCCTATGATGGTATGATTGTAATTGTGATCGGCCTTCTAAGGACCAACCTCTCCGGTTTATATAGACACCAGAGAGGGCTAGGGTTTACATGGAGTCAGTTACAAGAAAGGAAACACAATATCTGGATCGCCAAGCTTGCCTTCCACGCCAAGGAGAGTCCCATCCGGACACGGGCCGAAGTCTTGAGTCTTGTATCTTCACGCTTCAATAGTCCGGACGTTGTACATAGTCCGGCTGTCCTGATACCCCCTAATCCAGGACTCCCTCAATGGGGTCTTGTTGATCGAGAGGGGTGTGGCGTATCGCAAAACAGAGGAAACGGACCTCCTACGGTCGAAACGGGGGTCCTGTTGATCGAGAGAGGTGTGGCTTACCGCAAAATGGATGAAACGGACCTCCTACGGTCAAAACGGGGGTCCTGTTGATCAGAAGGGGTGTGGCGTACCGCAAAATGGATGAAATGGACTTGTCTTGGAGCGCTACGGTCGAAACGGGGGTTCTGTTCATCGGGAGGGGTGTGGCGTACCGCAAAATGGGACTCCACGGGATATTGTTCATCTCCACCGTCGACCTCCTCCAGCCTCCACGGGCTACCGTCGACCTCCTCCAGCCTCCACGGGCTCCTGTTCATCCAGCCTCCACCGCGCGCTACTCCACCGGCTACTGTTCAACTACCCCTCCACGGGCACCCCTCCACCATCTACTGTTCATCCAGCCCTCCACACCACGGGGTCCTATTCATCCAGAGGCAACGCCACCGCTCACTGTTCATCCAACCCCCCCCCCTGCAACGCTCATTGTTCATCCCAGAGGCAGCATCGATTGGCTTCAGTTAGCAGCAGTAGTGAAGGAATCGCTCGATCGGGTTCAGTTAACAGCCATCGATCGATCGCTTGGGTTCAGTAACGCATAGCCTGCAGTGCAATCGCTCGGGTTCAGTTAGAACCCAACGCCTCGCTCGGGTTCAGTTAGAGCCAACGCCTGGCACACACGCGCGTACGTGTATGAGAGAAATGCACATCGCTCGGCCCCCGACCTCCCATCGTAACCGGGAACTCCCCGAAATTTTCCTCGCCTTTGCTTCTACCACGGTTTTTTCCGTCATGGATGGCCCAAAGAATGTCATGCAGCTGCGTCTCTAGCTCACCCAGGACGAAAATCCCATTTTCTGTCATGATTTTCTGTCATAGAAGTAGGAGCGCACCACATCTATGATGATACCGGGTTTTGTCACAATTATCGTCATAGAAGTGTCATATGTATGACAGAAAAAAAAAATTGTTCGGCCCAAAATGTCACGGATGTGTCTTCTTTTTGTAGTGCCATCACCGTCACCACGCCGTCGTGCTGACGGAACTCATATACTCCTTCGTACCTCTACTAGATCAAGAGTTTGAGGGACGTCATCAAGCTGAACGTGTGCAGAACTCGGAGGTGTCGTACGTTCGGTGCTTGATCGGTTGAATCGAGAAGACATTTTACTACATCAACCGCGTTAAGCTAACGCTTTCCCTTTCGGTCTACGAGGGTGCGTGGACACACTATCCCCCTCTTGTTGTTATGCATCTCCTAGATAGATCTTGCGTGAGCATAGGAAAGTTTTTGAAATTGCATGCTACGTTTCCCAACAGTGGTATCAGAGCTAGGTCTATGCATAGATGATATGCATGAGTAGAACACAAAGAGTTGTGGGCGGTGATCGTCATACTGCTTACCACCAACGTCTTATTTTGATTCGGCGGTATTGTTGGATGAAGCGGCCCGGAGCAACCTTACATGAACGCGTTCATGAGACTGGTTCCACCTACAGACATGCAACTAGTTTGGCATAAAGGTGGTTGGCGGGTGTCTGTTTCTCCAACTTTAGTTGAATCGAATTTGACTGCGGCCGGTGAGGGAGTCCTGGATTAAGGGGTCCTCGGATAGCTAGACTATATGAGTATGCCGGACTGTTGGACTATGAAGATGCAACATAGAAGACTTCATCCCGTGTCCGGATGGGACTCTCCTTTGCGTGGAAGGCAAGCTTGGCGATTCTGATATGAGGATTCCTTTCTCTGTAACCGACTCTGTGTAACCCTAGCCCCCTCCAGTGTCTATATAAACCGGAGGGTTTAGTCCGTAGGACAACAACAATCATAACCATAGGCTAGCTTCTAGGGTTTAGCCTCTACGATCTCGTGGTAGATCAAATCTTGTAATACTCATATCATCAAGATCAATCAAGCAGGAAGTAGGGTATTACCTCCATCGAGAGGGCCCGAACCTGGGTAAACATTGTGTCCCCCGCCTCCTGTTACCATTAGCCTTAGACGCACAGTTCGGGACCCCCTACCCGATATCCGCTGGTTTTTACACCAACATTGGTGCTTTCATTGAGAGTTCCACTGTGTCGTCATCATAAGGCTTGATGGCTCCTTCAATCATCCACAATAGTGCCGTCCAGGGTGAAGTTTTTCTCCCCGGACAGATCTTTGTATTCGGCAGCTTCGCACTGCGGGCAAACTCGCTTGGCCATCTAGAGTAGATCGATAGCTACGCCCCTGGCCATCAGGTCAGGTTTGGAAGCTTGAACTACACTGCCAACATCCGCGGAGACTTGATCTTCGACGGATTCAAGCCCATGACAGCCGCACCCTGCCGCCACGATGAACATGACCTAAATCTATCATCAGACTATGAGTAGGAGATTGCGCCTGCAATCGCACTGGCCCTAGATCCAGAGCAGAGCGCGCCATCCGAGGACAGGAGGCTCAACCTCACCACGGAAGCCACGGACTCAGCGGCGCTAGAGCCGAACACGGATCTAACCTCCAACGAGGCTTGTGTCATCGGAACCTCGGACTCGTCTCCGGCCATAGGCTCTGAACCGCGTGTATCCACACCCATCGAATCTGACCGGCCACCGATCTTAGAGTTCAGCTCCGCGGACATCTTCCAACACTCACCCTTAGGCGATGTGTTAAACTCATTAAAATCCCTCTCCTTGTCAGGAGATTCTTGGCCGAACTATGTACGGCTTGAATGGGAAGCGAACGACGAAGAACTTCTTTGCCCACCCACCACCCACTTGATAGCCACTGTCGATGATTTGACCGACATGCTTGATTTCAACTCCGAAGACATCATCGGTATGGACGACAATGCCGGAGAAGAACAGGAACCACCGCCCACAGGGCACTGGACAGCCACCTCCTCATATGATATATAAATGGTGGACACACTCAAGGAAGACAATGGCGATGAAACAAAAGATCCAGTTGAGGATAAACTTCTTGAGAAGCAGTCTAAGCGCCGACGACAGCGGCGCCGCTCTAAATCACGCCATGGTAAAAACAGCGATACCGGCACAAGAGAGAATAGCACTCCGGACGATGCCGAGGACAATGAAGACCCCGCCAAGCCAAGTTTTGAACAGGCTGAACGGGAAGACGGGCGAGCCAGCCCCGATGAACAGGCCGTGAACAACGACTCGGAGGATAGCAATTACATGCCTCTCTCCGAGGATGAGGCGAGCCCCGACGACGAAGAATTTATCGTGCCTGAGGATCCCATTGAACAGGAGCGTTTCAAGCGCCGCCTTATAGCCACGGCAAAGTGCCTGAAGAAGAAGAAGAAGCAGCTTCGAGCTGATCAAGATCTGCTCACAGATAGATGGACCGAGGTCCTCGCAGCCGAGGAATACGGACTCGAACGCCCAACCAAAAGTTACCCGAAGCGCAAATTGCTACCTCAACTCGATGAAGAGGCGCTGGAGCTAGTACTACCAGCGCTTAATGCGGCTGGCCGACCACCGTGTGGCCGAGACAAAAATGGCAATTCAGGCCGAACACCAGCCGGCACCGCGTCGACGAACAAATAGACACACAACAGCCCGGGGATACACACACGACCTACGGTACGACTTGGAGAACAGAGCAGGCCAGGCCAGATCAATCTATGGATCGCGGGGGCACACCCCAATGCACGACAGTGGCCACCATGCCGGATATAACAAATACACACCTGTCCGGGCCGAATACCGCAGACCGGCTCCATCCGAGATCCGTCGCGACGTAGCCAGACACAGAGGCACTGCACACCCCCTATGCTTCACTGATGAAGTAATGGAACATGAATTCCCGGAAGGGTTCAAACTTGTAAACATTGAATCATATGATGGAACAACAGATCCCGCAGTATGGATCAAGGACTTCCTTCTCCATATACATATGGCCCGCGGCGATGACCTCCATGCCATCAAGTATCTCCCGCTAAAACTCAAGGGACCAGCTAGGCACTGGTTGAACAGTCTGCCATAAAAATTCTATTGGCAGTTGGGAGAACCTGGAAGATGCATTCCTTGACAACTTCCAGGGCACTTATGTCCGACCTCCGGATGCCGATGACTTAAGTCATATAATCCAACAGCCCGAAGAGCCAGCCAGGAAATTCTGGACTCGATTCTTAACTAAAAAGAACCAAATCGTCGACTGTCCGGACGCCAAAGCCCTAGCGGCCTTTAAGCATAACATCCGCGACGAGTGGCTCGCCCGACACCTCGGCCAAGAGAAGGTGAAGTCCATGGCAGCCCTTACGACGCTCATGACTCGCTTTTGCGCGGGCGAGGATAGCTGGCTAGCTCGTAGCAACAGCACCTCCAGTAAACCTGGCACTTCTGAAGCCAGAGATAGCAACGGCAAGCCCCGACACAACAGACACAAGCGTCGAAATAATGGTGATAATGCCGGAGACACGGTCGTCAATGCCGGATTCAGTGGCCCCAAGTCCGGTCAGCGGAAAAAGCCATTTAATAGAAACAATCCAGGCCCGTCCACTCTGGACCGCATACTCGATCGTCCATGTCAAATCCACGGCACCTCCGATAAATCTGCCAATCATACCAACAGAGAATGTTGGGTATTCAAACAAGCCGACAAGTTAAATGCTGAAAACAAGGAAAAGGGATCGCAAAGTGACGACGACGACAAGGAACCCCGGCCACCGAACACAGGGGGGCAGAAGAAGTTTCATCCCCAAGTTAAAACAGTGAATATGATATACGCTACCCATATCCCCAAAACAGAACGGAAGCGCGCACTAAGGGACGTCTATGCGATGGAGCCAGTCGCCCCAAAATACAAGTCGTGGTCCTCTTGTTCGATCACTTTTGATCGAAGGGATCACCCGACTAGTATCCGTCATGGCGGTTCAGCCGCACTGGCGCTAGATCCTATAATTGATGGATTCCACCTCACACGCGTCCTCATGGATGGTGGTAGCAACATGAACCTGCTCTATCAGGATACAGTGCGCAAAATGGGTATTGATCACTCAAGGATCAAGCCCACAAAAACTACCTTTAAAGGTGTCATACCAGGTGTAGAGGCCTGTTGTACAGGCTCAATCACACTAGAAGTGGTCTTCGGATCCCTGGATAATTCTGAAGCAAAGAATTACTCTTTGATATCGTCCCCTTCTACAGTGGTTATCACGCACGGGTCGGACGAACCGCATTTGCTCATTTTAATGCGGTGCCGCACTATGCCTACCTTAAGCTCAAGATGCCCGGACCTCGCGGTATTATAACCGTCAACGGAAATATGGAGCGCTCCCTCCATACTGAGGAGCACATTGCGGCCCTTGCAGCAGAGGTTCAAAATAGCCTTTTTAGGCAAAACCTCAATTCGGCAATAAAGCCCCCGGACACCGTCAAGCCAGTCTGAGCTACTCTACAACAGAACCGTTCGGCTCATCCAGAGCTCGGCTAGCAATTCGGCCTTCGTCCCAGCCCCAATAAAGCGGTGAAATTCGTGCCGCGCGTACACAACTACGCACTCAAAATACCATGGGTGTGGACGGAGGCACAGCTAGACCTCGGTCCACAATGCGGCTCAACCCCTCCTGGATCCGTATACCTTCACCTTTTGTTTTTCTTTCAGGTTTCTTCACCTCTCGAGGCTTTTTCTGATAAACCTAATCACCGGAACCATCGTGGGACGAATACACCAAGAAAGCTAGGGGCTCGGACGTACAAGGGAATACCCAGGTGGTCTTTGCTAACGATCGTCATACCTACTTTAAATACCCGCACGCAGCTCACTCTTGGTCGTGGCATGTTAAATATCCTTATTTGCTTATCGCACTACTTTGTACAGATACGCCTTGACGTATCAATCAACTTACAATGAAAAATAATCTTCAGCGTCTGCTCATTACTTAAAAAATTTCCTTGTCTATTTATTTTCAATTGCACCCGTACATTCTGGTACGCCTTAATTCGTCAGGGGCTTCATTGTACCCCATAACACGACAAGAAAGTCCGAACGCTTTTACAGTACAGTTCGGCACCCCGAACTTATAGCAATATATGTATCGGCTCCGAATCATGTCTTTGGTCGATAGTTGGGTTGCCCGGCTCCTGTGCTTAATACCTTACGTTCCGCTATATCGGCTAGGGTAGTAAACGGAGAACTACTGCGATTGTGTCCCAGTTCTTCCGGACGAGCACCTCAGTAGAGAAAGCCGAAAACTGACTGTCATGATGCAGCGAGAGCTGGTCAGCTGTTCGAGAGGTCTTCAAATCGCTAGAGATTTTTTCCGCTTTATGCGAGGAATCAGTTTTTGTCCGATTAGGCGTGTATAGCGCCCCAACTTCGGCCTTCCGGATACCAGGGCTACGCCAAAATTTAAAATTATAGAACTCCTATGGCTAAGTGAGGGTGATAAAGCTGTATAGTCCGATTGCCTTGTTTGTTGCGCTAAACACCTCCTTAAAGGACCAAAAATTTGGATAAAGAGTGTTTACATCTATCCCAAACACCCCTGTACTAGCTACGTGGGGGCAGAAACCGACGACTGGCCAACTATCATATTTAATAAACAGCCGCACGGGAGGTAAAATTTTAAATAACAAGCATTACATTACATAAAGACCTCGTTCCATATTACAGGACAGGATAAAATAATGCTTTCATGGGAAAATTATATCCTTGGCACATTGCTCTGCCACAAGGCGGGATCCCTCCATGACACTATCATAGTACTTCTCGGGCTTGCGATGCTCCTTGCCCTTGGGCGGACCCTCGGTCATCAATTTTGTGGCATCCATCTTCGCCCAGTGCGTCTTGGCGCGGGCGAAAGCCATTCGTGCACCTTCAATGCAGACCGAACGCTTGACGACATCAAGCCGAGGGCAGGCATTGACCAGCTGCTTCACGAGTCCGAAGTAGCTACTGGGCATGGGCTCGGCAGGCCATAGCTGGACTATTAGGTCCTTTATGGCTAGTTCGGCCGCCTTGTGCATCTCGACCAACTACTTTAGCTGGTCGCTAAGGGGCGCCGGATGTTCTGATCCAAGGTATTGAGACCAGAATAGCTTCTCCGTAGAGCTCCCTTCTTCGGCTCGAAAGAACTCTGCAGCATCTGATATGCTGCACGGCAGATCCGCAAACGCTCCTGGAAAACTCCAAATTCGGGTAAGTAAAAGGAACGCTTCCTCCACACACTTGCTTTGCATAATAAAAGCCTTACCCGCCGCGATCTTATGGGCCGCCTGGATTTCCTGGAAGGTGCTCTGGGCTTCGTCTCGGGCATCTTGCGCGCTCTGGCATGCCTTGGCAAGTTCGGACTCTTGAATCTTTGAATTACGCTCCAAGGACTTGTACTTTTTGACGGCATCCTAGAGCTCCTGCTGGACCTCGCTGACCCGGGCCTCCTGCTTCTCGCGTGCGGCGCGTTCCTTAGCCGTTTTGTCCTCGGCCTCGGCCAACGCCTTCTTGAGGGCCGCTACTTTGGTTGTGGCCCCTAATAAAGTTCATGACACTTCAGTCAGTACGAACTTTTCATCCTTCCTAAATATAAAGCACTGGTTAGTGCATACCTTGGCTGTCCTCCAGTTGCTTCTTCACGAGGCTGAGTTCTTCCTCGACTCGCTCTAGATTCCGCGTTAAGCCGGAGACCTCCGCAGTATGAGCGGCAGCGGCTAGTAGCGACGCCTGCTTATTCACATAGACATGTTATGTTAGACTCCTGCGACTATTATTTTGATCCTTTGTTTGGTTTTTCTTTCCGAACACCGAACAGAGCATCAGGGGCTACTGTCTACAAGGTGATATTCTTTTACAACTATATTACTTACCTCAAAGCCTGTTAGAAGGTTAATGCAGGTTTTGGTCAGTCTGTTTTTGGTGGATTCGACTTTCTCGATCACCATACTCATAAGAGTACGGTGTTCTTCCATAATGGAAGCGCCTTGTAGCGCTTCCAGCAATCTATCTGGTGCCTCTGGATGGACAGAGGTCACAGGTGGAGGCGGCTTGCCCCCCTTGTTCGGGAGAGGCTGCCTGCCCGAATCCGGAGCCACTTGGGTCTCCGGAGCTGTATCCGGCTGAGGGCTGAACTGGACGCGGCCCCCGTCATCGAGGTCTGTATGGGTCTTTCCCCCCATGTGCTCGGCAGCCGGGCTTTTTTCCTCCGGCATCACCAGAACGGCCTCCCCTTGGCCTGGTATCCTTCAAGACAAAACCTCGGTGTTGTCTGCGGCCTTATGGGAGGTGGCCGTTGGAAGGGACCCGATGTTCATCGCCGACGGATCCAATGACCCCTTCAAAGAGGAGGATAGCTTGATGTTGGACTGGGCCGGACTGCAGATGCATGGTGTAACACATTAAAAACGATAAAGTGGAAAAAATGGAAATATTATCGTGTTAGGATGCTTACGATTCGGCCAGGGGCTTGACCCTGGGCCCCCACTCCTTGCTGCTGTTGGTGGCTGTGGCGGAGTAGTCCGGAAGGGAGATTTTTCCCTTCTTGGGCGCCTCGGCCTCCCCATGTGTGGAGGCCTTCCTCTTCTTTCCCTCCTTCCCAGTGGGGGGGACGGGTCTCCTCCTCCTCCCCGTCGTCTTCGACGGAGGAGTGCGTCTCGGCATCTTCAGACGTCACATCTGAAACACCCTTGCATCGGAGACCACCTCTGGTCCCCTTGGCCGCCTTCTTGGTTTTCTTCTTCGGCACCTCATAAGGCGCCGGAAACACCATCTTCGTCAGAAGAGGCGTTTCTGGATCTTCGGGCAGCAGAGCCGGACATTCGATCTGCTCCACTATCGTTACCCGGGCCTGAAAGATCAGCATGGAGGCTTAGGTTCCTCCCGTAGATATGCCGGCAAAAGATATACCTTGAAAACACAAAAGAACTTATCGGATTAGCCCAGCGTTTTGTGCTAAGCCCGCGATCTTCGGACGTGGGTGGTGGTACCTCGCCAGCCTTAAAAAGCACCTTCCAGATGTCTTCGTGTGTCGTATCGAAGAGCTCCAGCAGCGCCTGGTGCTTAGCCGGGTCGAACTCCCACAAATTATAAGTCCGGCTCTGGCACAGAACAATCCGGCGGAAGAGCATGACCTGGACCATGTTGACAAGCTTGATTTTCTTGTCAATCATGTTCTGGACACATGTCTGGAGCCCAGTCACTTCTTTCGCTGAGCCCCAGGCTAAACCCTTCTCTTGCCAGGAGGTGAGCCGCATGGGGACTCTGGATCGGAATTCGGGGGTCGCCGCCCAGGTGGTACCGCGCGGCTCGGTGATGTAGAACCACCCCGATTGCCACCCCTTTACAGTCTCCATAGAGGAGCCTTCGGGCCAGGTGACATTGGGCATTTTTTTAAACATGGCGCCTCCGCACTCCGCTTGTTGGCCGCTCACCACCTTTGGCTTCACATTGAAGGTCTTCAGCCATAGGCCGAAGTGAGGTGGGATGCGGAGGAAGGCCTCACACACGACAATGAATGCCGAGATGTTGAAGATGGAGTTGGGGGCCAAGTCGTGGAAGTCCAGCCCGTAGTAGAACATCAGTCCATGGATGAACGGGTGGAGGGGGAATCCCAGCCCGCGGATGAAGTGGGAAAGAAACACCACCTTTTCTTGGGGCTCGGGGGTGGGGATGATCTGCCCCTTGGCTGGAAGCCGATGAGCGATGTCTTTGGACAAGTATCCGGCCTCCCGGAGCTTCTTGATGTCCTCCTTCTTGACGGAGGAGGCCATCCACTTGCCTCCAGCTCCAGATCTGGACATGATTGGAGTGCTTTTTGGGCGGAAGAGATGGGTGCTTGGGCGCTGGAGTTCGAGAATGAATGAGCAGAGGAAGAAGAGGGTGTGGGTGAAAGAGGGGAATCCTTATCCCTTTATAAAGGCAGTAGAAATCATGCGCCTCCCCGCTCGTCCTAAAACTCGCTTATTTCCCAAGCGTCATGTTGATGGCATGGTTAGGTTACCCATGCCCGCATTGATGAGAATCCCATGATAAGGGGACACGATCTCTGCTTTGACAAGACGTGCCAATGAAACCGTGCCTCGAAATACGGAGGGGCAGGATAAAAACGGTTCGAATAAAGACCGGGCCGTGGCGTGATGTCACGCTATGAGTTGTCAGCAGATTGGACTCGTGGGATATTACACTCTCTACCATGATATGTGGAATTTGTTTTGCAGAGCCGGACACGATTCTTATGTTCAAGATCTACTTTGGAGTAATCGGAGAAGGAACCCGCCTTGCAATGCCGAAGACAATCTGCGTGCCGGACTCGTCGTCATTGAAGCCTGGTTCAGGGGCTACTGAGGGAGTCCTGGATTAAGGGGTCCTCGGATAGCCGGACTATATGTGCATGCCGGACTGTTGGACTATGAAGATGCAAGATAAAAGACTTCGTCCCGTGTCCGGATGGGACTCTCCTTTGCTTGGAAGGCAAGCTTGGCGATTCGGATATGAAGATTCCTCTTTTTGTAACCGAGTCTGTGTAACCCTAGCCCCCTCCGGTGTCTATATAAACCGGAGGGTTTAGTCTGTAGGACAACAACAATCATAACCATAGGCTAGCTTCTAGGGTTTAGCCTCTACGATCTCGTGGTAGATCAACTCTTGTAATACTCATATCATCAAGATCAATCAAGCAGGAAGTAGGGTATTACCTCCATCGAGAGTGCCCGAACTTGGGTAAACATTGTGTCCCCCGCCTCCTGTTACCATTAGCCTTAGACGCACAGTTCGGGACCCCCTACCCGAGATCCACCGGTTTTGACACCGACAGCCGGTCCTTGTGAAGGTTCAAACAGCAAACCTGATAAATCACCGTTGTGGTTTTTGTGCTGCAGGTAAGTACAGTTCATGCTAGAAGCCCGTAGCAGCCACGTAAAACTTGCAACAACAAAGTAGAGGACGTCTAACTTGTTTTTGCAAGGCATATTGTGATGTGATATGGTCAAGACATGACGAGATATAAGTTGTTGTATGAGATGATCATGTTTTGTAAAATTTATCGGCAACTGGCAGGAGCCATATGGTTGTCACTTTATTGTATGAAATACAAACGCCATGTAATTGCTTTACTTTATCACTAAGCGGTAACGATAGTCGTAGAAGCAATAGTTGGCGAGATGACAACGACTCTACGATGAAGATCAAGGTGTCAAGCCGGTGATGATGGAGATCACAACGTTGCTTTGGTGATGGAGATCAAAAGCACAAGATGATGATGGCCATATCATGTCACATATTTTGATTGCATGTGATGTTTATCTTTATGCATCTTATTTTGCTTAGTACGGTGGTAGCATTATAAGATGATCCCTTACTAAAATTTTGAGGTATAAGTGTTCTCCCTGAGTATGCACCATTGCGAAAGTTCTTCGTACTGAGACACCACGTGATGATCGGGTGTGATAAGCTCTACGTTCAAATACAACGGGTGCAAGCCAGTTCTCCACATGCGGAATACTCGGGTTAAACTTGACGAGCCTAGCATATACAGATATGGCCTCGGAACACTGGAGACCGAAAGGTCGAATGTGAATCATATAGTGGATACGATCAACATAGAGATGTTCACCATTGAAGACTACTCCATCTCACGTGATGATCGGACATGGTTTAGTTGATTTGGATCACGTATCATGTAGATGACTTGAGGGATGTCTATCTAAGTGGGAGTTCTTAAGTAATATGATTAATTTAACTTAATTTATCATGAACTTAGTCCTGATAGTTTTTTGCATATCTATGTGTAGATCAATGGCTCGTGCTACCGTTCCATTGAATTTTAATGCATTCCTAGAGAAAGCTAAGTTGAAAGATGATGGTAGCAACTACACGGATTGGGTCCGTAACTTGAGGATTATCCTCATTGCTGCACAGAAGAATTATGTCCTTCATGCACCGCTAGGTGTACCATCTGCCCCAGCAACTGCAGACATTGTGAATGCCTGGCAGTCGCGTGTTGATGGCTACTCGTTAGTTCAATGTGCCATGCTTTACGGCTTAGAATCGGGACTTCAAAGACGTTTTGAACGTCATGGACCATATGATATGTTCTAGGAGTTGAATTTAATATTTCAAGCAAATGCCCGAGTTGAGAGATATGAAGTCTCCAACAAGTTCTATAGCTGCAAGATGGAGGAGAACAGTTATGTTAGTGAGCACATACTTAGAATGTCTGGGTACCATAATCACTTGACTCAGCTGGGAGTTAATCTTCTAGATGATTGTGTCATTGACAGAGTTCTTCAATCACTGCCACCAAGCTACAAAGGCTTCGTGATGAACTACAATATGCAAGGATGGAAAAGACTATTCCCGAGCTCTTTGCTATGCTAAAGGCTGCGGAGGTAGAAATCAAGAAGGAGCATCAAGTGTTGATGGTTAACAAGACTACTAGTTTCAAGAAGAAGGGCAAGGGTAAGAAGGGGAACTTCAAAAAGAATGACAAGCAAGTTGTCACTCCCGGGAAGAAACCCAAAGCTGGACCCAAGCTTGAAACTGAGTGCTTCTACTGCAAAGGGACTGGTCACTGGAAGCAGGACTGCCCCAAGTATTTGGCGGATAAGAAGGATGGAAAAGGTGAACAATGGTATATTTGATATACATGTTATTGATGTGTACCTTACTAATTCTTGTAGTAGTGGCTGGGTATTTGATACCGGTTCGGTTGCTCATATTTGCAACTCGAAGCAGGGACTATGGATCAAACAAAGATTGGCTAAGGATGAGGTGACGATGCGCGTTGGGAATGGTTCCAAGGTCAATGTGATCGCCGTCTGCATGCTACCTTTACATCTACCTTCGGGATTAGTTTTAAACCTGAATAACTATTATTTGGTGCTAGCACTGAGCATGAACATTATATCTGGATCTTGTTTAGTGCGAGACGGTTATTTATTTAAATCTCAGAATAATGCTTGTTCTATTTATATGAGTAATATCTTCTATGGTCATGCACCCTTGAAGAGTGGTCTATTTCTGTTGAATCTTGATCGTGATGATACACATATTCATAATATTGATGCCAAAAGATGCAAAGTTGATAATGATAGTGCAACTTATTTGTGGCACTGTCGTTTGGGTCATATCGGTGTAAAGCGCATGAAGAAACTCCATAAAGATGGACTTTTGGAATCACTTGATTATGAATCATTTGATACTTGCGAACCGTGCCTTATGGGCAAGATGACTAAAACTCTGTTCTCCGAAACAATGGAACGAGCTAATGACTTACTGGAAATAATACATACTGATGTATGCGGTCCAATGAGTGTTGATGCTCGTGGCGAGTATCGTTATTTTCTGACCTTCGTAGATGATTTGAGCAGATATGGGTATATCTACTTAATGAAACACAAGTCTGAAACATTTGAAAAGTTCAAAGAATTTCAGAGTGAAGTGGAGAATCATCTAACAAGAAAATAAAGTTTATACGATCTGATCGTGGAGGAGAATATTTGATTTATGGGTTTGGCCTTCATTTAAAACAATGTGGAATAGTTTCACAGCTTACGCCACCTGGAACACCATAGCATAATGGTGTGTCTGAACGTCGTAACCGCACTTTATTGGATATGGTGCGATCTATGATGTCCCTTACCGATTTTCCACTATCGTTTTGGGGTTATGCATTAGATACAGCTGCATTCACATTAAACAGGGCACCGTCAAAGTCCGTTGAGACGACACCGTATGAACTGTGGTTTGGCAACAGACCTAAGCTGTCATTTCTTAAAGTTTGGGGATGCGATGCTTATGTCAAAAGGCTTCAGCCTGATAAGCTCGAACCCAAATCGGAGAAGTGCGTCTTCATAGGATATCCTAAGGAAACAATTGGGTACACCTTCTACCACAAGTCTAAAGGCAAAATCTTTGTTGCTAAGAATGGAACCTTTCTAGAGAAGGAGTTTCTCTCGAAAGAAGTGAGTGGGAGGAAAGTAGAACTTGATGAGCTAGTTGTACCTTCTCTCAATTTGGAAAGTAGCTCATCTGAGAAATCAGTTCACGTGATGCCTACACCAACTGGAGAGGAAGCAAATGATAAAGATCATGAAACTTTAGATCAAGTTGCTACAGAACTTCGTAGGTCAAACATAGCACTATTCGAACCAGAGTGGTACGGTAACCCTATTCTGGAGGTCATGTTACTTGACCATCACGAACATACGAACTATGAAGAAGCTATGATGAGCCCAGATTCCGATAAATGGCTTGAGGCCATGAAATCTGAGATAGGATCCATTTATGGGAACAAAGTGTGGACTTTGGTGGATCTGCCTGATGAACGGCGACCCGTAGAGAATAAATGGATCTTCAAGAAGAAAACTGACGCTGATGGTAATGTTATTGTCTATAAAGCTCGACTTGTTGCAAAAGGTTTTCGACAAGTTCAAGGAGTTGACTACGATGAGACTTTCTCACCCGTAACGAAGCTTAAGTCTGTCCGAACCATGTTAGCAATTGCCGCATTTTATGAAATTTGGCAAATGGATGTCAAAACTGCAATCCTTAATGGATTTCTTAAAGAAGAGTTGTATATGATGCAACCAGAAGGTTTTTTCAATCCTAAAGGTGCTAACAAAGTGTGCAAGCTCCAGCGATCCATTTATGGACTGGTGCAAGCATCTCGGAGTTGGAATATACGCTTTGATGAGGTGATCAAAGCATATGGTTTTATACCGACTTTTGGAGAAGCCTGTATTTACAAGAAAGTGAGTGGGAGCTCTATAACATTTCTAATATTATATGTGGATGACATATTGTTGATTCGAAATGGTGTAGAATTTCTGAATAGCATAAAAGGATACTTGAATAAGAGTTTTTCAATGAAAGACCTCGGTGAAGCTGCTTATATATTGGGCATCAAGATCTATAGAGATAGATCAAGACACTTGATAGGACTTTCACAAAGCACATACCTTGATAAAGTTTTGAAGAAGTTCAAAATGGATCAGTGAAAGAAAGGGTTCTTGCCTATATTACAAGGTGTGAAGTTGAGTCAGACTCGATGCCCGACCACTGCAAAAGATAGAGAGAAAATGAAAGTCATTCCCTATGCCTCAGCCATAGGTTCTATCATGTATGCTATGCTGTGTACCAGACCTGATGTGTGCCTTGCTATTAGTTTAGCAGGGAGGTACCAAAGTAATCCAGGAGTGGATCACTGGACATCGGTCAAGAACATCCTGAAGTACCTAAAAAAGACTAGGGATACGTTTCTCGTTTATGGAGGTGACAAAGAGCTTGTCATAAGTGGTTACGTTGATGCTAGCTTTGACACTGATCCGGATGACTCTAAGTCGCAAACCGGATACGTATTTTTATTGAATGGTGGAGCTGTCAGTTGGTGCAGTTCCAAGCAGAGCGTCGTGGCGAGATCTACGTGTGAAGCAGAGTACATAGTTGCTTCGGAAGCAGCAAATGAAGGACTATGGATGAAGGACTTCATATACGATCTGGTGTAATACCTAGTGCATCAGGTCCAATGAAATCTTTTGTGACAATACTGGAGCAATTGCCTTGGCGAAGGAATCCAGATTTCACAAAAAAAACACATCAAGAGACGCTTCAACTCCATCCGAGATTTGGTCAAGGAGGGAGACATAGAGATTTGCAAAATACATAGGGATCTGAATGTTGCAGACACGTTGACTAAGCCTCTTCCACAAGCAAAACATGATCAGCACCAAGACTCCATGGGTGTTAGATTCATTACTATGTAATCTAGATTATTGACTCTAGTGCAAGTGGGAGACTGAAGGAAATATGCCCTAGAGGCAATAATGAAGTTATTATTTTATATTCATGCTAGAATTTTATTAACCGGAAACTTGATACATGTGTGAATACATAGAAAAAACACCGTGTCCCTAGTATGCATGTGTGAATACATGGGTGTTGACTAGCTCGTTGATCAAAGATGGTTAAGTTTCCTAGCCATGGACATGAGTTGTCATTTGATAAACGGGATCACATCATTAGTGGAATGATGTGATGGACAAGACCCATCCGTTAGCTTAGCATAATGATCTTTCAGTTTTATTGCTACTGCTTTCTTCATGTCAAATATATATTCCTACGACTATGATATTATGCAACTCCTAGACACTGGAGGAATGCCTTGTGTGCTATCAAACGTCACAACGTAACTGGGTGATTATAAAGAAGCTCTACAAGTATCTCCGAAGGTGTTTGTTGGGTTGGCATAGATCGAGATTAGGATTTGTCACTCCGAGTATCGGAGAGGTATCTCTGGGACCTCTCGGTAATGCACATCATATGAAGCCTTGCAAGCAATGTGACTAATGAGTTACTTGCGGAATAATGCACTAAGGAACGACTAAAGAGGCTTGCCGGTAACGAGATTGAACTAGGTATGAAGATACTGACGATCGAATCTCGGGCAAGTAACATACCATGACAAAGGGAATAACATATGTTGACATTATGGTTCGACCGATAAAGATCTTTGTAGAATATGAGCATCTAGGTTCCGCTATTGGTTATTGACCGGAGAGGTGTCTCGGTCATGTCTACATAGTTCTCGAACCTGTAGGGTCCGCATGTTTAACGTTCGATGACGATATGTATTATGAGAGTTATGTGTTTTGGTGACCGAAGGTTGTTCGGAGTCCCAGATGAGATCACGGAAATGACGAGGAGTCTCGAAATGGTCGAGAGGTAAAGATTGATATATTGGAAGGTTATATTCGGACACCGGAATGGTTTCGGAGTGTTTCGGGTATTTTCGGAGTACCGAGGGGTTACCGGAACCCCCGGGGGGAAGTAATGGGCCTCATGGGCCATAGGGGAGAGGCAAGGCAGGCCACAAGGAGGTGCCCCCGCCCCATGGGGAGTCCGAATTGGACTAGGGGAGGGGGCGCGACCCCCCTTTCTTTCTCCCTCTCCCTCTCTTTCCCCCTCCGTTGGAAAGGAAGGGCGGGCGGCTAGAACTAGGAGTCCTAGTAGGACTCCCCCCACTTGGGCGCGCCCTAGGCCGGCCCTTCTCCCCTCTCCTCCTTTATATACGGGGCGGGGGGGCACCTCAAGGCACATCAATTGTCTTAGCCGTGTACGGCGCCCCTTTACTCCTCCGGTCATATTGTCGTAGTGCTTAGGCGAAGCCCTGCGCGGATCACATCACCATCACCGTCACCATGTCGTCGTGCTGATGGAACTCATCTACTCCTTCGTACCTCTATTGGATCAAGAGTTTGAGGGACGTCATCGAGCTGAACGTGTGCAGAACTCGGAGGTGTCGTACATTCGGTGCTTGATCGGTTGAATCGAGAAGACGTTCGACTACATCAACCGCGTTAAGCTAACGCTTCCGCTTTTGGTCTACGAGGGTACGTGGACACACTCTCCCCCTCTCGTTGCTATGCATCTCCTAGATAGATCTTGCGTGAGCGTAGGAAATTTTTTGAAATTGCATGTTACGTTTCCCAACAGTGTACAGAGCACATGTAAGCTACCAAGAGATTGTAATGTCCTGCCTACAAGCCAAGCCTCTCGGTTTATATACCAGGGAAGGGTCCTAGGGGCTAGGGTACAAGATCCTAGTCGTCTATGTATGGGGAGGCATAGTCCTCCACAAATCCAACGTCTTGGGAGTATACATCAAGTCTTCTATATCTTCCTTGTAATCGCCATGGCTGTCTGAATTGGCCTAGGATGTCTGACCCATTCGGTCGGAAGTCAACGTGGTGAGAGGCCCCTTAGCAATGACAGCGGAGCGGCGGTGGCTCATTCTGGTGACGGTAGTGGTTGTTCGGTGATCCAAGGACCTCGATGTAATTTCTATTATGTTGACAATGGGTCCATATTCTTTTTAAAAATAAAGGAACGGCGCAACCAAGATAGTTTAGTAGGGATGCAGGCGGTTGATGTCTGCATATGTCCGCGTGTGGATAATTACAACCGCAAAACTATTAAAGCAACATTGAATTAGTCTATGTCCTCCAATGCTCTATTGCAACTGTCACGACAAGAGGCCAGGTATCAAAGCACAACATAAATGGCTCAAGGTCGTGAATCAACCTTGTGGTTGAATGGTTAGGAGGATAGTGGTATCACCAGGACACTGGAATACGTCGCGAATCAACCTTGTGGTTGATGGTTAGGAGGATAGTGATATCCGCAGGCCACCAAAGTGGTTAGGAGAACAGTGGTATCACCAACCCACCAGAATAGTCGTGAATCAACCTTGTGGTTGAATGGTTAGGAGGATAGTGGTATCCCCAGGCCGCCAGAGTTTAAGCCCTGACTTGACATTGATGTTCGCATTATTTCTGAATTTATTTCAGCCTTCGAACAATGTTCATTCAATGAAAGTAGACACTCCGTGGGAGTAGAGTTCTCTGTGAGGTATAAATGCAGTTAATGGTTTAAGTATCATGCATTTTCTCCCCTCGTCAATTCGTCATTAAGGAAGAACACGACGCAAATTCCATCAAAATAGTAATACTACAAGAACTTTGACCGGGAAATGGAAGTCAGCTGCACAGATTTTGCCAAGCTAATCAGGTAGTCACATACAATATTATAAATACAAACCTACAGCTCATGCTTAGACTCGAGCCACATGCTACACGTGGAAAAGAGTAGCTCAGATGCCGACCAGCGGACAACTCACTTGTACAGTACAAGTTTTGCTCCCTGCGAAATACTGCTGTGATACCCCACACAGCAGCAGCATGCCCAAGGCTAGGCAATAAAATTTATATCCTACATTCTCGACCACAAGATAGAATCAATCGATCCAACCATAATACAGCAGCAATTGATCAACACGCGGCCATCATGTACTTTACACAAGCGGATGGTAAACTTTGTCAGCATGGCATCCCCTCCCAAGCGCTCAAATGATGTTTGAGGATGTGTGTCCCTGAAGCCCCCCTCCAGGTGGAGTCTCGACACCTTTTGTCACTGTAAATCATCATCAATGTACTAACAATCAAACTGAGCCATCCAAATATCACGACGTCTCATCAGAGGCCCATTGATTGTCATGGTCCATGACTTCACGCATTTACACCTTGCTCGAAACAGCAATCCCTAACACTCGAATCTATCACAACTCATTTCCTAACTGTTATCCATGTCCTCATCTTTCATTGCCAGGCTAGGGCCTTCGTCAAAGCCACCTCCAGGCGCAAGCTCGTTTAGATCTAGGAATGTTCGTCCAACACTTCCATTCTCCCTGCTGGGAGCATCCATCTTCTCTACAGACTCTGGCTGCAGTTGCAGCTGCTCCTCCTTTTGCTCTTTATTTGCTGCCACTGCATGGTCTTCAGCCATTTTATCGTTACCATTACTAACTTTTAGTTCCTCGGGGCCATCATCCTCTTCTTCCTGTTGCCCTTGACTTGATGTCGAGAGTTCCATACCATTTTCTGCATCAGAGTTGGCATCAGGGTCTGATGCATCTGATTTACCTGCCTTTCCCGCCTCTGCATCCGTATCTGAAAAATCATACTGCTGGTAGTTTATACGTGGACGAGAAGAACGCTTGCTGCGTCTGAGACCTGTTTGGATTTCATCAACAGATCTCAGCTTAGCACCTCGGACATTTTGACTTCGCAACTTTTTATGACGCTGGGGCTCCTCTATATCTTCGCTGGTGCCTGCAGAAAACTCCTCTTCCTCTTCTTCATCGTCATCTTCAACATCCTCTTCCAACCGGAACTCTTCATCCTCTTCAGAAGCACTTGATGTCTTCAGCAGTTTGCGAGTTCTCAAATATTCCTCATCATAAACCGCTTCTCCCATGATATCATCATCACTGTCAAAGTTCGGATCAATATCCGAGACAGCCTGAACAAAATCTTGTGTGTATCGCTGAGATCTTCTCCTGCGCCGGTTACTACAAATGAAAGCATTAACTATATTAGGCTCAAGTTTCATTGGGTTAACTGCTATATACCAAATGTTCAGTGAGACATGTACCTGCGATCAAGTGCTTCATTTTCTTGTTCCCCATCACTATCTTGGTAGTCATCCGACTTTGAAGAATTTCCATCATCTAATTCATTGGCTAGGGAGAGGCCATTTAACTTGCCGTTACTTGATGACTCTTGTCTCGGTATAAGCATCCTTCTATTGAGAGTAGTAACAAGCTCGGCAGAGTTTTCCCTTTTCCTGTCCAAGAATGTGTAGCATATAAGTATGCCAAAATATTCTTGTCTCTAAAACATGAATTCCCCTACCAAAGGAAATTTATGAAGCAATAAAGATGATCCACATACTTCGTTATTTTAATGGCTTCGTTTATTGAGCGGTCATAGTCATCTGCATCGTAAGAAAGGTCAAACCTTGTAATTAGAACAGATATTGAGTCGAGCAAACAAACGACAGCGGGGTAAAATGACAACAATATGACAGAACATATTTTAGGTGCCATAACGAACATGAGGAAACCAGTGCACAAGGGCATACAGGATCAATTTCCGCCACATGCTAGTTTCACTTTCCAACAAGTACCTACTACCTATTACTCTTGGAAAGCAATCAATTCTGATTCTTGAAGCTTACCAAATGAGGTTACTGACAACCCTCAGTAAAAATATAATCAGGTTAATCTGAGCCAGCCAACACAGATTCACTTTTAATTCTCATTCTCAGGAGCTGTCTCATTGTTATTACTTTGCTGCTGATAAGAAAACAAAGAGTCATACTAGGAGCATCTCCAACAGCAGCCCTAAAATAGGGCAGCTGCCCAAAAAACAGTTTTTAGGGCATTTTGACCCAAAAACGGTGCTCCAACAGCTGCCCTATATGTATCTTGTGCTGCAAAATTTTTTGGGCAGCCCAAAACTGCGACCACTTGTGCTGCAAATATAAAGGCGGCCTACCCGCTGCCGCAAAACAAATCCACCAACGCACGCACGTCAACTGCCAACCAGAAGTTTCATGTCGCCCTTCCGCCTCTCCTCCGCGACCACCACCGCCTCCTCTCCATCGATTTGGCCTTGAATCCGGCAGCTCCACAATGGATCCGGTCGGATTCGGCCTCAAGGGCTACCGCTGCTAGAGGGTGCCACCGAGGCTGTGCAAGAGAGAAAGAGAGGCCAGGCTTGATCCCGCGCCAGCCCTCGCGCCGGCGAGCGCCACAGCCCCGTCCTCCTTCGTCGCCGGCCCTCCTATCTGCCTCCGCTGCCATGCCTGAGCTCCGACCACGTCCTCCAGCACCGCCACAGCGGAAGCGCTCTACGCCCACTCCGAGCCACCGTGGCCGGGCATGCCCGGCTGGCTGTTAGGCGGCCGGGAAAAGAAGGTGAGCTGGCTGGCTGGATCCATGGACCCCCCCCCCCTCCCCAGGGGGGAATCCCATGGAGGCAGGCGGTGCCAGGCGACAGCTGAAGCGAGGCGGCCACATCCAGCGGGCCTTCCAATGGCAGTGCCCTTCACTGCCTCGGCCCTGCTGAAGACGGCGGAGCTAGGGCCCGAGGATTTGCTCGCCCGGCTGAGCGCTCCCGCCCGTACACATGTTCCTGAACGCGTTCATCCCACCGTCCTGCGACCTCGAATCCTCCCACGATAGGCTGCAGCGCCGGGCTCATCTCCATGGGTCCCGCCAGGAACCTGCTCGAAGTCACACCCACAGGCTCGTCCACATGGTGTCGATCGATCATCAAGTCTGCAATGTTTATGGCTGAACTGATGGTGTTCCTCAAGTACCTTCAATGTTATGCAGAGGTTCCAGTAGCAACTTCAACTCTGATATGCAGACCTTCCGGTTGTATACGCTTGTGGCTGTGTACGCTTGTTCCGCTTGAGGCTGTGTACGCTTCTAATTGTGTGCTTGTAGGTTTATTTTTGCTAATAGGAAACAGGTAGCACACAATCTGGTAAAAATTGTGGCTGTTCTTTGGACATGTATGAGGAATGCAGGCTGATCCGCCATTGTATTTGACATTGTGGTGAGCGATGCTGGCTCTGATTAATGCAGTTTATTTACATTTGCTGCAACTAGAGAATATGTTGTTTTCATATGCAGTTTTGTTACACATAATGTAGTCAAAAAGCTTTTATTTATCTGACATTATTTTGTGTCAATATGTATGTAATCGTGGAGAAGAAAAGCATAGTTGGTGCCCTATTTTACATCATCTGTTGGAGCAATGGTGCCCTATATTAGGGCAGCTGATGGAGAAGAACAATTTTTGGTGCCCTAAAATCACTTTTAGGTGTCCTAAAAATGTTTTTCAGTGCCCTATTTTAGGGCAGCTGTTGGAGATGCTCTAAATTTACTAAGAAATACCCACACCATACACCTAGGGGTTCCATAAAGGACATGGGATGTAAGTGACAGAACAGTCAGTCAGTGGTGCAGGTTAATCGGTCATCTAATGTGAAGGAAATACCCTAGTTTAATAACTGAGCACCTATTACGGGCCTGTTTAGTACTGCTCCACTCCCAAAAATTTAGCTCCACAATGTCCCACTCCACAAAAAAACTAGAAACTGGATCAACTCCCTGTTTTTCATAAAGCTTTTTAGGGAGTGCTCCAAAAAACTCTTATTTAGAAGTCCTCATGGAGTTGGAGGGAAATTACCCACCACTGTCACCAGTAAGTTTTTCCCATGTGACACCCCCC
>NC_041383.1:339685395-339696569 GCF_002162155.2 Triticum dicoccoides | reverse complement strand
ATAGACCTTTTCCACCAGAATTTTCCATTACTGAAGCTGGAAGCCAAACAGAATAAACTGCTCTATGGTAAAGCTGCAACTCCTGGGTGGAACTGCTCCAAAGTAGATTTGGTGGAATGGAGCTGATTTTGATGGAGTGGGGCAGTCCCAAACAGGCCCTACAAGAAGTGCCACTGTGTTCAAAACAATAGGGAAATTTTAGCTAACCAGCATTCTGAAGATGTATTAATGGGATAACACCATCCTGTGTGAGACGGGCAATTCAGATTCCAACTCGAGTGATGTTTACAGTGGTACTTAGAATTAGATCTGAACAAACAATAATGCTTAGTTCAGTGGGGACTTACCAAAAGTATATGTTACAGGCTTTCTATCACGAAGAGATCGACCAGTGGTAATATCTGATGTCAAGTAACTATCGAGGAGGAGAGCTTCTCTCTGTTGCTTTTTGAGCATCTTCTCCTTCTTCTGTACAATAAAATGGTTGTGATTAACAGGTTCAAAACAGCTATCAGCTAGCAAAACAAACATATTAGGCTGAGTTAAACAAGATATGTACTTTATGAATCTTTTCGATCTCCGGAAGATATTCAATCTTCAACTTCTTGCCAAGGGAAACCTCTGTCCTGTTCCGACTAGAAGATAGTTTTTCCTAAATAAGACAAGACAGAAAAGTTACTATAACTAATGAACAAGGGAATAATAAGATTAACAATGACAATTAACTCAGAAATAGCAGCTGATTAACATTCCATGTCAACATTTCCTTCTGAGTTAACTTTGTAGAGCTCCATGGAAGTTAGTCAACTGTACTCACAATTAGGTAAATCTTGGCACATTATTAAGGTATATACATGATTAGACACCTTATATTGTCTAAACATTAACACAGTATGAAAACACGTGGGCAGACAACTGAATACGAGATGGTGCCACAATATTCGAGATGCTTAAAACAACTTCAGGCAAGTTCAGAAATGTTAGGAATCAGTTTCATACGGCAGTAATGTCACATAAGAAAGCGCGCTGCAGGTATGTAATGTTATTTTCTATTCGACATGACCAGAAGTTTTACTTAATACCTTATACCCCATGCTTTCTCTTCTATCAAGTGTCTGCTTTATGTACTCATGTAGATCAATCCATACTATGAGCTGGCAGGCACATCAAAATATGTCTCCGTCATTCTTCTCCTTTTAAAGGAAAATGCTATCCTCCAGCCGGCTGATGCACGCACAGCGTCCATCGCCTGTGCAGCCGTCGGATTGATCTTGATCGAGCGCTCGTGCTGGCCACAAGTCCCGTGCAGCTTGTTCTCTTATTTATTTATTTATTTTTGCAACAACCATATTGTTTCAGAAGGTTTTTGCAACAGAGGTCTTGTTTGAAAAGAAAAAAAGTAGAGTTCGGTGGTGAAGTTTTTTTCAGCAACATGGTCTAGTTTCAGAAGGTTTCTGCAACTGAGGTCTTGTTTCAGAAAGAAAAAAAATGGTTCAATGATGAATATTTTTTCTTCTGCAACAGGGGTCTTGTTTCAAAAACATAGCCCCGGTTGCAGAAAGCGCCGGAGGAGGGCCCGGCGTTAGAGCGTACGAGGCCAAGCATTGCAACACGACGCATGTTCCAGAAACATACTTCGGTTGCAGAAATAGCCAGAGGAGTGCCCGACGTGAGAGCTCGTCGTCGTCGTGCTGGAGTAGAGGCAGTTGCTCGGGGTGCTAAGTCGGAGGAGGCGCGACAACTCCAGCGGCCAGCAGCGCTCCATGGCCGAGGCGCTTAGGCCATGGCAGGGCAGCGGTGCGGTAGACCTTTGCAACAAGGCCCTTGTTGCAAAGCCCCTGAGCGCAACAAACTCGCTGTTGCAAAGGTCCTCAGTTGGCTGGGACGGTAGATCAGACGGCTGTTTCGAGCGGCATCCGATGGCCGTCGACGCGGCCGATCTAATCGGTTTATCATCCAGCGGACGCGTAGCACTGCCCCTACTAAAAACTGTTAGCCACAACTTCTTGTGGTAATACTACTATATGCATAAGATAATAACCAAATTGCTATGTGGCGACTAACCTACAGCTGCGCCAAGCTGGTTAAGTCGTCTGCGTGGTTAGGATTGGTACCTGATTGCTATATGGTCTTTTTTAAGTGGCAGTCTTTACGCAAGGGCAAGACCCTGACAAGAGGCATAGTCCTTTTTTGTGCTCCAATAGCGTGTGTTGTAAGACCATCCTATACAATAGGAGGCAATCACGTTGGTTTGAGGAGGCAATCAATAAAGTTAAATCTCCCTTATCTCTGTTCTCTCTCCTCCCTGTTATCCTCCGGGTACTGTCCGCCATCAACGGTGCCTCCTCGCCAGCCTCCGGTCGGTCCGGAAGCTACTCCAGGTCTAGGCGCCATAACACCTTGGTATCAGAGACCATGACAAGTTCTGAAGATGGAGGCCCATAAACCCGGATGCTGCAATGTTCCATGCATGAGATGATGTCCCACATGGAACTCTGGCAGAAGCAACAGGAGGGAAGTGCCCGCCAGCACCAACAACAGGTGCGGGAGCAGCACCTTGCAATTTAGCCACCCGCATGTCCAACTTGGAGTCACGGACACTTCCTCCCATTGAAGATGGGTGTGCTCTCCCTGTTCCAGAGAAGGTGTTGCAGACTTCGCTTCGTCGTGGCCCTTGGCATCCTTGTTAAGTGGCCAGGGCGAGCTGATCACCATGCTACATGGGAACCAATGGAGAATTCAAGGAGGCATTTCCCTCATTTCAACTCGAGGACAAGCTGTATCACAAGGGAGAAATGTTATATGGGGATTAAACTAGAGAAATTGCTTTTCAACCAACTGCACAGTTGCCCCATCGGCCACCTCGGGCATTGTTGGATCTCGTGCGATCATGCGGCGCCAACCGGTCTCTCTTGGCTCCCAGCATTTACGACAAACCATGTCGCGCGCCAGCCAGGTGTGTTCTGGACCCCACACGTCGCCGCTTTCAGAATTGCCAGCCTTATCTCTATTGTCTTCCATCCTCATCATCTGCCCGTCCCTTTCCCTGTCTCGCAGGCAACCACCAGGCGCAGCACGCCACAGCCGTCGATGCTCCTTGGGGCCACCCCGCCGCTGCAAGCACGAACCACCGCCACACATGATTGCTGCAACAACACGCCACCGCCACCATGGCTGCTGCAAGGGGGACCATCCGGTGATGGAAGCACGCCGAACCGATATTGCAAGTGCTGCAGCAACCACCGTTCCATCACTTCCTTGCTGCGGATTCACTGTTGAAAGGGCCCCCAGATGTTGCAAAGCCATGGGCGCGATACTGTGCATGAGGCGAACGGGGGTGCTGCGTGGGGGTGGGTATAGGGGCAGCGGTGTGCTGC
The DNA here is from genome assembly GCF_002162155.2 of Triticum dicoccoides. Lineage (NCBI taxonomy): Eukaryota > Viridiplantae > Streptophyta > Magnoliopsida > Poales > Poaceae > Triticum > Triticum dicoccoides. The sequence goes on along the minus strand of NC_041383.1, from coordinate 339,693,192 downwards.
AAGCTGGGGCACTAGCCAGGGCTACATGCAAGGCCGCGAGGAAGCACGCACAAGCCGGCGACGAACTGTAGCAACGCAGCACCGAGCGGGAACACCCGATGCTGCAAGCAGCGAGCTTGTGAGCATAGGTAGAGGGGCTGCTGTGACGGGAGCGTCATGGTACTTCACGGCGAGCCGGCGATGGCTGCTGCTAGGCGGTCGTGGGTGCTACGAGCAGGGAGCAGCACTACGAGGCAAGCAGTGCTCCAAACGACGGCCTGCGACTCCTGCTGCGAGGCCGGCGCTCTCCAAACTACTGCAAGGGAACAAGTCGGGGGTGCAACAAGCAGGCGGCTAGTGCTCCATGAATCTCGCCGGTGCTTCGAGGACATCAGCAGGGCAGCAGCTGCGCAACAGTGATACAATGGGCGGTAGCATGTGTTGCTGCGTGACGGTGCTGCAAGGGGTGGTAGCGTGTGCTGTTGTGCTGCAAACCGACAGTGGTGCTGCCAGTGGCAGCTCACAGCTGTCAGCCGAGCGAGGAGACGAGGTGTGGTGCTGCGACGAGCGGAATGGGGTGCCGGCGGTGCTGCAATGGTGCTGCACTGGCCATGCTATGTGTGCGCTGGAGGCGAAGCAACCATGCTGCATCGCAGCATCAGTGGTGCCAACGTCAGGGGTGGGGGTCATGCTACGTATCGCGAATCGAACGAGCGATATCGCTGGATCAGACAGTCATCAGGGCAATGATTCCTGGCTAGCTACAGCTGGTTGGTGCCTAGCGCCCGCCTTAACCTACAGCTGGAGCCCAGCTGGTTAAGTCTAGTCCCTATGATGATACCAACTTAGGATTGATACCTGATTGGTATATAGTCTGTTTGTAGGCAACAGTTTTCAGGACAGGGTGAGTCCGTATTAGACAAGAGGTATCTTTTTTGTGCTCAAATAATGTTTCGTGCAAAGCCATCCTATATAATAGGAGGCAGTCACGTTGGTTTGAGGAAGCAATCAATGATGTTAAATCTCCCCTATCCCTGTTCTCTATCTTCTACCCATTACCCTCCTAGTTCTGTGCATGGGCACTGCGCCTCCTCGCCGGCCTAAGCTACAACATCAGATCAAGGAGCCATAACACAAATAGAGTAGGTAAATTTGTGAACAGAACCAAGTGTAAACTGTCAGTAGCAACTATCCTAATCATAACGGCATAGAACACTTCCATGTTATATAACCTCTATGATGTTTATGTTTGATTCAAGATATGCTCATGTATTGTTCGCGGAAAGAATTAGGATTGTTGGAGGAATACCAATTTCAACTTAGCAACCAACTGTATGGAGCACATATTACGAACTCAACTTACTGCAACATCATCAAATTCTTCAAAAGTGGACGCAACGGTTTCCCAATGATACGACACAACTGGAGGAGTTGAAATTCTTCTTCCCTTCGATCTCTTCCCAGGTTCCTTCTTCATCTGTTCCACTCGTCTAATTTCACGATACAATCTATGTCCAAGAATTGGATCATCTTCGTACCTGTTTTGCATGACTAGATTAGCACGGACCATACATAATATCCGAAGGATGAAATTTTCAAAATGCTTTTCACAAAACACGGAAGAAAAAAATGACCCACCAATATGAGATTCCAAGGGAATCTCCCCCAATTCGTTCTTTACGGAAGGTAGAAAGGTCATAACCACGCTTTACGTTAGTGTCAATGTAGTTGCGTATATCATCTTGCTGCAAAATGCAATAGTCAGCCATCACACCCAAGTTAAAAGACATGCAATGCAGCTAGCTTCAAACCTAAACTGTAACCTACTTTCGAACATATCAAAAATAGCACAGAACTCACAGCTTGTGGTTGCAATTATCCCTTACAAAGATAGGAAGTATCAATAAAACACATCCCTATGACTCTCTTCTCCTTTATTTTAAATTTCTACAGGAATGGAGAAATTAACTGTATGCTACCAGGCATATGGTGTTTCTCAAAAATCAGCACCTATAAATTATCTTCACTACAATTTTCTATTACAAAGCGCAAGATCTATTGCAGGGTTCCTCCCCTCTACAAAACTATATTTATTCCCAAATGTGCCAATTAAATTACTCATTTGACATACAAACTAATCAAGTTCAAGTCTGCCTTTTAGTATGTTGTCAATCTTCCACATGTTATGTCCTTCATGCGGAAAATATATGTACTTTAGTTTTATGCAGATGAGCACCACAAGGTTAAAAGAACAAGAAAAAACATAATGCGTTAACAAGATAAAGAAGGCATGTTTTGTTCAGAAATTTGAGATTTTTCACATGAACATTATTTCACGCTTGCCAAGCTGTTTCAGCAGTGATAAGCATCAACTATAACAACAACAACAACAACAACAACAAAGCCTTTAGTCCCAAACACTGATTACGAGTCGAAGGACTAGTCGATGGACTAGTCTATGAGTCGCAACTGTGGTGTCGACTGCGAATCTCGTGTAGACTAATTCGATGAGTCGAGCGGTCGAGAGACTAGTCTACGACTAGTCTGGAGTAGTCCTGCTGTCTGAGTCGCTCGACTCAAATTTGGGAGGGGAAACTTGGAGAGCGAGCTATGAGAACGAGCCGCCTGGACGAGGCCACCGCCAGCACCCACTGACCCGCCGCCGGGACGGCGGATGGCGAAGCAAGGCGCGGCAGCCGGCCGGAGCTCGTGCTTGGGCGGCGGCCATGGCCATGCCCCGTAGGCGCGTGTGGCCCTGTGACGAGAAAGAAGAAAGAGAGAGAGAGAGAGAGAGAGGAGAGGATGCACAGCAGGCTCGCCGGCGGCGGCGGCCGGAGGCGTGGGTCGTGCGCGTACGTGCTTTTGTGCGTGATGGCGCAGGCGGCGGCGACGGGATCGATCGAGAGCTAGGGTTATAGAGGCTGGGATTGGAAGTAGGCTGGCTACTTGGGCCCAAATGGGCCAGCTGGGGGTGGCGTGCTGAGCGGCACTGGGCTGGGCCTGGCGAGCGTTGGCTAGCACTGCTGGTTTTATTGTATATACTGTAATGTGTTGTACATACTACTACATACTGCTACTAGGTATTAGTAGTTGACTACTACATTACTTTGTCGACTAGTCTAGCACTAGTCCGATTAGTCTATGAGTCTCAACCTCGGAACGACTCAACGACTCGTCGACTCGTAATCCTTGGTCCCAAACAAGTTGTGGTAGGCTAGAGGTGAAACCCATAAAATCTCACAACCAACTCATGGTTCTAGCACATGGATAGCAAGCAGTGGCGGAGCCAGGATTGATGTAAACCCTGGGCCTAAATTTTTTTCGGCAACATGGAAACTTACCATCACACATAAAAATTGCAGAAGTTCTCCACTATTGTAAAAATACCACATATGAAAAGCATACAAATATATGACGCAATTGCACTAGAATACGAACTCAGTGTATAACAATCCAACAAAATAGACACTCCGGTCAGGACTTATGAGCACCGATGAAAAACAGTTCCTTCATCATCTATATTTTCTAAAACATGAAATGGAATTGATATAAAAATTCATCAATTTAAGATCAATCAATACATATACACAGTAAATTTCAATGCAATTTTTGATAATTCTAGGCATAGAGAACCTACCAATGTTGGAGAATGGAGTACCGGGCGGCTGCAGAAGCAACACCACCAGGGCCAGGGGCCGGGGCTTAGGCCAGGGAGGCTAGCAGTAGGGGAGGAATCATGTGCGCGCTGCGGATGCAGGGACAGGCACACAACAGCATCACAACAATACGACATTTGAGGCCCGGGCGGCAACAACAGAAGAGGGCGTGCAGCGCCCAGGGGAGGGGAGGGGTAGTCCAGGTTGTGAGGAAGACGGCGAACAGCAGCGCCGAGCAGGGAAAACGGCGGTACGTACGTGCGATCTGTCTCTAGGTCGGCAGTTCGCGACGATTGGAAGGGAGCGTTCGTACGAGGCTTCGGGCTTTGTGTGTGCCCAGGCTATGCTGGGCTGCGCCCCAGGCCCAGTGCAAAATATGCATAGGTATAGGGCTAAAACACTTCTCACGCCCCGGGCCTGGGCCCTGGGTGCCCGGGGCCGCCCCTGATAGCAAGCTTCCACGCACCCCTGTCCATGGCTAGTTCTTTGGTGATATTCCAATCCTTCAGATCTCTCTTTACGGACTCCTCCCATGTCAAATTCGGTCTACCCCGACCTCTCTTGACATTATCCGCACGCTTTCATCGTCCGCTATGCACTAGAGCTTCTGGAGGCCTGCGCAGAATATGCCCAAACCATCTCAAACGATGTTGGACAAGCTTCTCTTCAATTGGTGCTACCCCAACTCATATCTCGTATATCATCCCGGACTCGATCCTTCCTCGTGTGGCCACACATCCATCGCAACATGCGCATCTCCGCCACACCTAACTGTTGAACATGTCGCCTTTTAGTCGGCCAACACTCAGCGACATACAACATTGCGGGTCAAACCACCATCCTATAGAACTTGCCTTTTAGCTTTTGTGGCACTCTCTTGTCACGGAGAATGCCAGAAGCTTGGCGCCACTTCATCCATCCGGCTTTGATTCGATGGTTCACATCTTCATTAATACCCCCATCCTTCTGCAGCATTGACCCCAAATATCGAAAGGTGTCCTTCTGAGTGATAAGCATCAACTGATATTCAAAAAAGTCTAGGCGTGCAACATTGACCCCAAATATCGAAAGTTGTCCTTCTGAGTGATAAGCATCAACTAATATTCAAAAAAGTCTAGGCGCAACAATGTCCATTACCTTTGCCAACTTCATATACTAGAATAAACAGCTGCTGCTGCTGAAACCCACAATGGGAAGTGCTATGGCCAGGCATCTGAATGCCTTATCGACAGCAAAAATTTACCAAATTCTTAGTTCTAAACTTCTACTCCCTCTGTAAAGAAATATAAGAGCGTTTAGATCACTACTTTAGTGATCTAAACGCTCTTATATTTGTTCACGGAGGCTGTAATAATATATGCCAAAACAGACGAAAATTGGTCGCATTGCACTGTTGATATTTTATTCGTCTATAAGTGAAATAAGCTTTTTAACAAACTGAATCAACATAATGGAACTCGGTTCAAACTGTCAGTCATAGTTCGGATTGATATACGCAACACAAAACACATGTGGGACATACAACATCAAAATGGTGTAACAGTTCTCTACCGCGATGCACATTTGAAAAGATTGGCACTTTGAAAAACTTCATTGCCTCCCTAGGATGGTAACAAAATTAGCACGAACCTCGACACGTATGTCACATATCGCTTTCAAGATCAGTAAACGAGTCGATGGTTCAAGCTCCTTGTACATTTCAATTTCAGCTCTGCACAAGATGGGGCAATTAAAAACCTATGAAGGTAAACCTGAACCAGAATATCTGATCAAGCAATTCTTATGTACAGGACTAACCCATGTGATGCAACTATTGGTAGATCACCTTCTGCAACCTGCAGTTTGGATCTCTGTTAGTTTATCAATTGAATGGAATATCAATACTGGCACTAAATTGTTTGCAGCATAGGGTATCAGTAATATACCCAATGCCACCAATCCCTTAGTTTTCTACATAGGACGGTTACCCAGGTTCCGCGCCCCATCGCCATGCGGGTTATTGGGGGAATTGACTGCACATGTGATCAACAATCATGAGAATCCAAGGAAGATGTTTGCATAGTTTGTGTGACTGCTTGAGCATAAAAGATAGATCAAAGGCAGAAGAGCAGAACAGGCACTCAATATGCTAACCAATCCTAGAGATGCTGGCTGAACAACATGTATTGCATAAACAGAGCACGTGATCAAATACATATATACTCTAGTAAATCAATGAATGAAGTATATTCCAGCAATGAAATAGCAGGCATCAGCCATGCTGCTACTGTACCATTTGCTCAAATAGTTAATGCAAGAAAACTAAAGATTAGCAGTAAATTCCTAGACCTACATGGAACCAAATTTTCCTTAAAAAGAAAATAAACAGCTTGTACTTCCTGCAAGCAAAAGAGCATATTTTGTGTTAATCCTGAACCAAAAATGATCCCTGCTGCACTCCCGCACATTGAGAATTACAGAATTTATTCCAACCAAGATAGAGAAGAGAGGGAAAGGGGTCCACAAAAAAATGTAAAACTTAACAACCGAGTTAGTAAGGAGCTCACCTTTAGCAGCGGCATGTGAAGATCGTATAGAGTACCGTTAGGCGTGATAAGTGCCGCCTCGATATCCTCTGCCGTGAGCTCCACCGTGATGTTGAGCAAAGCGCGGAACACCTAAAGCCACCAGAAACAGTGCTACAGCCGCGTCAAACCCTAATCCAAGCTCTGGAAGCCTAAGCGAAGAAACAAACCCAGTACGCCGAGCTGCCGGCCGCTGGGGGTATGACGGTAGAAAAGGGACACGCACGTGGAAGAAGTTGAGGACGGAGCCGAGCTCCCACATACAGCGGAGTCGCCACCGTGCCAGCTCCGCGGGCGCTTCGGGCTCCGACACAAGCGGCGTCACCACGCGGCATTGCGGCGTCACGTCCGCGTCGGCACCCGCTGCAGCTCGGCGACGCAGCCGTTCTAGCGGCGGCGGGGGTGGGAGCCTCGGCTTGCTGTTGCAGGCGCGCGGCAGGCGTGTCTTCCTAGGGGTTGGGGTCTCCTCGGCAGGTGTAGGGGGCTCCAGCTCCTCCTTCCCCGGCGCGGCCAGCTCGGCCTCCTCCTGCAGCTCCGTCGACGCGGGGGAGGCTCCGTCGCCGTCGCTGGCGGCGGGCATGGAGGGATCAGATCGAGGATCTGCGCCGGCGTGAGGGTTAGGGTTTGTCCGGGAGGGAGAGGCGAGAGGCGGGGAGGGTGAGGAGGAGGCCATGGAGAGGAGAAGGGGGCGGAGGGGAGGAAGGGTAGAAGTGGGATTCCGCGGAGGGGCGGGGGAGAGAGAGCCAGAGAGGACAGGGGACGAGGGATTTTATATTTTAATAATTTGACAAAAAACAGCAGGCGGAAAAATTAAGAAACACTTTATATATACTAATAATAAGAATTCTAGGGCCGTAAGGGTTTCTTTTTTCTGGATTTTTTAAACTTTTTTTACGGCCCTTTAAACGTGACGCGTGTTGCTATTGTGGTTTATTGACTGCCCTCTACCGCTTTGATTATTTGTATTGTGTGCACGTATGTTTCGTCGGCTTTGACAATCTAAAATATCTCGAGGTCTAGCCCACCCCTCATCGCTAACCTCTCCACTCTCGCTTTTTCGCCATGATTCTAAAACTCTCATGCGGTGCACAGCTCAACCCCATCGCCACCATGCCATCGTGCAGTACCAGTGTGTCTATAAAAAGGCCCCCCTTCACACCTCGCTATACGTCACATGGCCGATGAATCCCATCAGCAAAGCCTGCACCAGCTACTGCCTCGTCGGAGACCAAACCACCGGCCTTTATATCCCTTCCTGCGACGGCACCCATCTCCATCCATGCAGCAGAGGTGGTGCCACGGTAAAGTTTTTGGACGGCGGCGGCAAACAGAACACGGCCAGCCCAGACCGCATGGGATGGTGGCTCGCCATGGGATGCAACAGTCATTGGCGCCCTCCGCACCCACCGGTACGTCTTGCACGCGCACGCCCCCGCCCCCGCTACAGCCGGCGGACCTCCACATGCCGGAGTACGATGGCAGCAACGACGGACTACTTCGACGTCCACCAACTGTTCGACCTGATGTCAAGACAAATGCAAGTAATTGGCGCCCTCCGCATCCACCGGTACGTCTTGCACGCGCACGCCCCCGCCCCC
>NC_041383.1:339657012-339685101 GCF_002162155.2 Triticum dicoccoides | reverse complement strand
CAAGTCATTGGCGCCCTCCGCATCCACCGGTACGTCTTGCACGCGCACGCCCCCGCCCCCACTATAGCCGCAGACCTCCATATGCCGGAGTACGATGGCAGCAACGACGGACTACTTCGACGCCCACCAACTGTTCGACCTGATGTCAAGACGGTTGCATGGTAAATTTACTTCAATTCAGTCTAGACATTGCTTTACTATACTCCTTATTTTGTGTTCTTTTAAAAGTTTTGATTTTTACCATAAACAATTTTCTAGGTCATGTACTACAGATTGGTGCCAACTTCCCATTTTGCTATTTATTGGTGCCCTTAGTTCTTCTTTTTGATCATGTTTATATTTTTCATTTCAGTTCTGGCCCACCATAATCTATGCTATACAGTAATTTTATATGTTTGTATTGCCTAAAAGATTTAGCCTCTATGATGCATGCACGATGATGATAACCGAGCTAGGGCAGGTTGTTGGCTGATTGACATGGTGCAGCGAGTAGCTGTGTAGAGTTTGATATGGTCTTCCTCAATAATAAGCGTGCTTGTATATATCAATTTACCTTTTGTATTTTCATGAAGTGAATCCTTTAATTGACTAATATTGTTACAAGTTCAGTTCTGTGATATAGAAAAAGATAAAGATATATTATTCTTCTCCCTCCCTCCTCCTCTCCATTCTTTCCACATCTTACCCGTCTGTAGTTTAGTTTCAGGTTAGCAAAGCATCTATAACACAGTTCTGGTATGGTATGCTCTCTAATTAAAGTGAGGCTGAGTGAAAGTTCACTCTTGGTACACATTTTATGATTCCATCTTTCTCACTTTGGTATTTGCACAAGATCTGGATAGCTAATCATGTAGCTGTAAGTTTATAAATTGTTGTTCACATGAATTTTACCAATTGAGATATAGTGAATGGTGGTCTCATTCTAAGTTTTTTATTCCAATATATATGATTTGATAAAAGAGTACTATCTCAAGTTTAGTCTACACACATCTTGTGATAGGACCAGTGTATGATATACAAAATATCCTGCTCTATGTAATATTTTTTCCGTGAAAAGTACATCAGCAAAGGACGGTGTCCATTGCAATTTGTATGTTATTTCGATTGGAACCTCGAATAACAAGACATTGTCACGGTTCAGAAAATACAAAACACCACCTTAACACATCAGAAATACATAGCAAATATTTCATCAAAAATGAAGCTCTGTTATCACAAATTCCAAGTGACCATATTGAGATCAATAAAAGTAGCATAACTGATTAATTTGATATTGTTGAAGGGATAAGTTCGTGTGGGGTGCGGCATAGCTACGGAGGGTATCGAGGGATGACGCCTCCACTCCATTCATGCTTCTGGCATATGCCAAATACTAAAAAACAGGTACTATTTTTTCCTCCCATATTTGTGGTTGTCTACTGGCTAATGCCTATATAACATCCAGTGCAAGGACACTGGCGTTTCTCCGAATTTTCTAATCTCACTTGTGTATACAGGAATTAGGGTTGATTATTTGTAAGAGATAACCAGATTAAAATGGCTTACATAATTGGGTACGACCGATACCTACTGAAGCATTCATCTGTACATGATCTGCTTTTCTCTATGATTCGTCGGATTTGTTCTCAACTCTATATTCTTAATGAGGGACTATGAGGTGCTCTGCTTTTTCGTCAAGGGGAGAAGAACATGTACGAGTAGAAAGGAAAGGGTGTTATGTTTGCACAAGGCGGGGGAAACCGTACAAGCAATCATCTAAGGCTCCGTCCGGAGTGCAGGTACAAAAAGCGTAGGAAAGGAAAACTGCATAGGGATCGGACTGAATGAACAGTTGAAAACTTTGGAACTGGAAAAAGAAGGGAAAGTATCAATGTAGAGCGGAGCTTGCATTCGGATGGCCAGAGAGAACGCATGAAGACCAAGTAATGAATAGTAGCTAATACAATATTTTATTTGCACTGTACTTGTCGTTCTCTTCTTACACCTCATGAACGGCCACAGGATTGAATACTTTATTTCCTCTGCTCTTCCTCGGGGCTCCGCCCAAAAATGAGCCCCGTGTGGATTTGTTCATTCCTGTAAAATCTGCATACCTGACGATCCTTTCCGATGGAATGTTGAGTACCTTTCCTTCGAACCGAACAGCTAAAAGGAAAGAAAACCTACAAAAGCAAATTTTCCTTTGGAATGGCAGCAAGTCCCATGAATCGAACGGGGCCTAAGACTATGTCTCCTTTGCCTCACACAGGAGGCAAATATTCTCTTTGATCACACTATTAATGTCAATAGCCGAGCATGTTTGATGCGGAAATTACCTGCCTCATTAGTACCATAACAATTAGTGCTTGCAATTTTTTAACCCGAAGTATTCACAATTCTAGGTGAACTTGTGCCTTCTCCATGTTATTTGTTGAATTTTTATATGTTCCCTTTTGTTATCTCTTGATGCTAGAGCTTTACCATGTGGAGTTGTCTTAAGTTATCTGTGTCCGGAATTAAATCCTTGTTCTCTGAACAATATTGTCCACTGCCTCACGGATATGAATATCAGGGCTTTGCTTAGATAGACTGAATATCAATTGATTTGGAATTGGTATAGCATATCTGCAAGTTTTATTTAACCTCTTACCAATGTATTTGTGTGCATTTTCATTTGTTCAATACTTTGTTGGATTTTGAAATGTTCAGCCCTGAAGTAATGTTGATTATAGCCGTCATTCTGACGTGTTTAATTTTGCTCTTTCTTTCTCAGGATAGTTATGTTTTTTTCCTTCTTTGCCAAAAACCATTGTTGTTCTTCAGAGAGGAAATGTATCGTCAATGATGCTACTTGTTGATATCATGAGATGAAGAAAAGATTGCATCGCTAATAACTTCTTTTTTCTGAGTGGTAGACCTGTAGATATAACATACTCGGTGTAAAACTTATTGATGACCCTTTGTCCTTCTTGATACCTTCATAAGTGAGTCCGAACACTGAGATCATATGTGCTAATACTTGTGTAGCAGAGTATGATCTCATGGAGATACACATTTTTTTATAAGTGATGTGTTACATTTATGAAAGGTCTTTGGCCCAGTTCATGGCCATCAACTTATGTGCAAATTTAGTTTTAAATATTGCGTTCATATATGAAATGAAAGAATATGTCCCGTCAAAAGATCAGTCCAACGACTCCCAAGATATTCAGTGAGCATCACTACAATCTTCAGACATGCAATTTCTCCATGAAGCTCTAAGTTTTGGTCTGTGGCAACGATCCTTGAGCATTGTGGAGCAGCTTCTCCATCCAACCTCATGTTCTTGTCTTCAGCAGGGATCAATGAAGTTTGTAGTATATTTTTAGGCTGTGTATATGGTACTTGAATTCTCTCGTGTTTACACTTATTTTTAGGCACTCGGTTTTTAGCAAAAGTACCACCGAAGATGCATATTAGCACACTAAGAGAGGGCGTTTTAATAATATGTTCCTCTTGTTTCTTCTTGATGCTATTTTATTCAGTAATGATTTTGTCCAAATATAAGATGTAGGGACATAAACATATAGAGATGCTGATACAAGTTCGTGTGATTCATACTACAAGGCGAATTGCTACAAACATCAGAGACAGAGTGGGATGGCCTGCCCCACATCCCATGAGGTACCCATCGGCCTGCCTCGGCTCTGCCAAATGAGGAATTCCACTGGTTGATATGCATGTATAGGTTTTAACTGGCTGGGGTCAACAGAAATTCTGAACTTAAGCTCCAGTCTGAGATCTGCGATTCTTTTTCATCGAAAGAAGAAACCTCTTTTTTGTCATCCATGTCTACATACATGCATGCCTGCAAAAGGAAACATAATCTCTACATTATGTTACATTTAGGACCATGCATTTTATCCCGGTTTTGCACTTCTAAAAATTTTGATTTTAAATCAAGGGACGTAATTGCAAATGATGAACTCCAAGTAGAAAATAAACATATTGAACTTTATTTTAACTGATGCTTCTCTTCTTTGTTTTGCCTTTCTTTTCCTTTTCTTTACATATAGCTGCCCTATTCAGGGAGTAGGTTTTTTCCCCATGAAAGTTATGTCATTTCCCTGTTAATTGTACATCATTTCTTTCTTATGAACAACACGAAGATCATCTACACGGCCAACAAATGCACAAGAGCTAGCCATCGCATTGCACCACCTCATCGTTGAGGCCAACCCTGTCAGCGGGTCCAGGCTACAGCTCTAGGTGCACTCTACATAAAGCAAATCTGACTACAATGTACTGATAGTATTTGGACTCCATTGCATCGATGTCTACATTTATGCAAGACAATCAGTCTATAAATAAATAGTTGGGAAGTTTCTCCTTCCTAGCGAGGCATCCATAGTTGCCACATAGACAAATCCAACTGGAGGATCAACATCTCACGTGTAAGAAAAGAACAAGAGCTTTGCAATTTTGTACCCGGTAGCCACTATCATCACCTATTGTAGATCATTTTCTTGTATGAACTACTTTGCAACTAATCAAGTCTTCAGATGACTTACCAAACATTACCAAAAATCAAATAGCTTATCAATCCATGTGGCGTGGTGTGCCGCCGCGCACTATCCACTAGTAACTGAGCTAGTCACGAGCCCTCACAACCATTTAATGTTCTAGTCGGCCGATTGCATGTACGACCGTTCCAGATCTCCCCATCTTCCCATCACTCGCATCTCGCAATTTTTTACCCTGCTATAATCACGCGAACCACTCGGCCCACGTAACCCGGCAGCTGCTCTGTAGACCGATCTATGAATTCTATCCTTATAATCAAGCTTTACCCGGCAAATCACACGACCCACTTGGGTCCACGTAACCCGGCAGCCGCTCTGCAGACCAAGCTAGGAATTATCTTCTTAATTGGGTTGATCGACGGTCAAATGCGTACCTAGGTCTATGAAGAGGATCGTTATGTGCTCTCTCCCAGTGATGAGTCTGGTCGTCTTCGTTCGGCGGCGCCGCTGTCGTGCCTTCCACCGTCCACTTCCTCGCTGGGACACCGAGGGATGAGCGAGTGCGAGAGCCAGCCGATCCATTTTCACGATCGCGCCATCGCAAGGCCGCCGATGCTGAAGCCCTGCATGGGTCAGACAGGTGCACTCTTGCATGACTAGGAGACGGCCGAGTCGACGTGCGGCTATATTCGGCCCCACGTTTCGCCTTCCTCCACTCAAACAATCCCCTTCTTCCTTTATGTTTCTTTGTTGGAGTTCTTGGTCGCTCTGCTGCAAGAAACCATGTCGGACAATTTGGATGGTGCTTGAAAGGTTGTTGTAGAATTGCCTTTTTAGTTGTGCATTCTCCCTTTTTTGATCTTTTTTCCCCTGCTTTTTTTCCGAGTGGGTTTTAGCTATTCTATTTCTCATTGAACTTATTTGTTCGAATAGTTTGGCAATTGTTGCGCTTATACTTCGATGCTAGATTTTGCAGGAACTTGATGTTTGCGCGTTGGAGAAGTTAATTGGACCTGGTAGACAATCCTTGCCAGATGTCTAGGAACCATCCTTGCCTCTCGAAATTCTTCTAAACCAAATGCAACCAGTGTGGCCATGGATGGAACTTGCTTCTGTAAAGCTTGACCTTTACCTCTATTAGACAATAATCGTTAGCAACAATTTAGTAGAAAAGGTAAAACAAGTTACATATTTATTGTTGATGTGAGATATTTTGTATCATTTTGAAGATTAATATATTTTGTAACTACTTCCCATGTTATCTAACATTTTAGACTTCGGTAGACTTCTGGAATTCATCTGAATATTTTTTAACAATTGCAGTAGAGATTGTCAGATCGTCTTGGCTAAACAAGCCAACTTAATATATGTCAATTTCTTTGAGATTTCAAAGTCACACATGAAATACCTTTTACACTTAATTAACTAGACAACTTTATTGAATTCTCTGTTTGGAGTTTGAAATAACACCCTTTGTTATTTGCTTTCCACTCTTAAATTATCTTTTTGACCAAAAGAACAACCATGATTTTAGGAATATGTCATTTTATTTTTTCCTGTCATTACTTATTTATAAGAAGAATGTTTGAATAAAGTATATTGTGTACAATATATAAATGAAAGTTTAAATTTGAGAGTAGTTGTTGTGTTCTAAAAATGAAGTGTAGATCATGGAGCTTAGTAGAGCATCATGGTTTCATATGTGGTTACTGTTGTTGTTCAGGTTTTAAAGAATAGAGTATGAAATTGTGTTGTATGCGAGATTACTTGCCGACATATGCTTCCTTTGCACAATTAAATGATTTTTTTTGCATTATTATCTTTCAGCATTGTTGCTCAAAAAGTCCATGATTTTGCGACGTGTTGAGATGGTGCCTCTTGCAAGCACACGACAACAAAAGGAGGGATTTATGCAGAAGAATAGCAAGGCTTCATTGCAAGTGTAAGCTTGCGGCGATGCTTTGCATTTGATTTTTTTACTGCCCTGTAAAGTATTTTCTGTATCAATTCAGTGGATTTATCCCAAGTTATTGTAGCACACATTCATCAGATGGGGATACATACTTGAGCCATTGCGATTTCAAACACTCATATTTAGTAGATATATATTTTTACCATTTCAATTTTACAAATATTTTTATTTTTTTCTATTAAAATGGTCGAGCACGGCAACGCACGCCTTCATGTTCTAGTAATACATGTAGGAAACCGGATTTGCTCATTGTCACATACCTGGAAAAAATTAGCGCCGGTCGATTTCTGCTTTGCCCGAGGGCGATGACGAAGGCGGGATTACGTGAGACGCGGGAGAAATTGTTTGCTAATCGTTATGTACTTCAAAAAGAATTATATGTCTATATGTTTCTATAAAAACCCTATACAACAGACCAGTCAAAAAAAAAATACAACAGAAGATGTTTTTTCCGTGGGTATACAGCAGAAGATGTTAGAAATGCTCTTTTCTCTATTGGAGACCTTAAGGCCCTAGGTATGGATGGTCTTCATGTAATATTCTTTAAAAAATGTTGGAGCTTTGTGGGAGAAGCCCTCACTTTTGAGGCTTTGGAAGCAATAAATAAGAAAACTATCCCTAAAGGTTGGAACGCCACGATCATCGTTCTTATACCCAAAGTGGACACTCGAGAATTTCTCAATATAGGCCCATCAGCTTATGAGTGTTCTGTATAAGGTAATCTCAAAAATGATTGTTTTATGGTTGAAATCTTTCCTTGATGAAATAATTGCGCCTGTTTGAAGTGCTTTTGTTTAGGACGTCTTATTACAAATAATATCCTTTTAGCCTATGAGTGTCTGCATACAGTCAGAAATAAAAAGAAGGGAAAAGTGGGGTATTGTGCGGTTAAACTGGACATGCACAAAGCTTATGATCACGCAGTGTGGAACTTTTTTGGAAAAAATGATGCTCAAGCTAGGTTTCCATGTTGAGATTGTGGAACTTTTGATGGTTTGTGTGAGATCTGTTAAGTGTAGGATCAGGTTTAATGATCAAGAAACACATGGACTTATTCCTACTAGGGGACTCCGTCGGGGATCCGTTGTCATCCTATTTGTTTCTAATGTGTGCAGAAGGATTGTCTAGTGCTCTAGCTCATAAAGAGGAGGTTCGTGGCATTGAAGGGGTGAAGGTATGCAGGAATGCACCATCATGTCGTGCGTACGATGATCTATGTGACCGGCAAAGACCCCTTTGCAGTTCGACTGTGGGGGTCCACACGTACAAAGAGCAGAATCAGCAGACCACACAAGAGTTTACCCATGTTCGGGCCACCAGGATTAAAACCCTACTCCTGCTTTGTATATTGGATGTGGTTGAGCTAAACAACAAGGAGCGCAGCTTGCCGGCAAGGTGCGCGGGAAGTGTGGCTACACGTGTAAATGAGCAAAGTGTGACCTCTGTAAAGGTAGCCATTGGCCTTCTTTTATAGATGAAGGGGTCACCACAATGGCAAAATGGTAATTACATG
Source organism: Triticum dicoccoides (assembly GCF_002162155.2). Taxonomy (NCBI): domain Eukaryota; kingdom Viridiplantae; phylum Streptophyta; class Magnoliopsida; order Poales; family Poaceae; genus Triticum; species Triticum dicoccoides. The sequence continues at coordinate 339,677,135 of NC_041383.1, read as the reverse complement.
GTTGGAATAGTGGCTACAGTGCCAAATACCTAACTCTGATAGGTTAAGGCAAATGCATTAAATGCGTCATGAGGTGTCGTGCTGGGGACGTCTTCCGGCAAGGATCGCCTCTCCTTATGTGTCGTTCGCCCAGCTACCTTCTATTTCCTTGCCACGCTCCCGGGACAGGTGGCAAGAAAGTTGTCTCCTCGGTGGTGAGCTGACACATGCCCAGACAGAGCTCACCAAACAGCTTGCCCGCTTGACACCTATTTGATAAGCGACTAGCGTGTCACTGAGGTGGAGCGGTGGGCAAGTAGTGGGAGCTTGCCGGCACGGAGCTTGCCGGGTCTTCACTTGCCGGCAAGTGCCTTACCGGTGGCTTGATACTTGATCTTCTACTTGTCTTAGTACTTCTCAATGACCTGCCTGGAGGTCTTCTTCATGGTTTTACTAACCAAGTCTTGAGTCTTGTTTAGAGTGGTTCTCCGACAAGCCCTGCCGTCGGGAAGGCTGCTACTGCCTGTGCACAAGTCAGGGTACAAAGGCACCCATGTCTTAATACATTGATAGGAGCCCCCGGGCCTGGACCACACACGCATGCAAGGCGTCGTTGGGCTAGGCCCAAACAGTGCACATGTATATGTGGCAAAGAACGGCTGCAGTAATCATCTCTTTTACCACGTGCCCATGACGCACATTAAATGTGGGACGTGGGAGAGGTGGACTGAAATGGTCGCCAGGGGTAGTGCGCCTGAAAAAGCACTGCCACGTAGGATGGTAAAGAGTCAGCCCATGCGCCTTCCCCATAAAAAGGTATCTGCAAGGGGCGCTGCTCATTTAGCCCCTTCTTCTCCAATCTAGCCAGCCGCCTTGTCTTCAATCTCGCGCAAGAACACAACTTCCTCCGCCGTCGCACAACACCATGGCCTTCCACCAAATCCACTTCTTCTAAGGCCACCATGTTCACTACAAAAGAAGACACATTCGTGACATTTTGGGCCGAACATTTTTTTTCTGTCATGCTTATGACACTTCTATGTCGATAGACAAAACCCGGTATCATTGTAGATGTGGTGGGCTCCTACTTCTATGACAAAAATTCATGACAGAAAATGGGCTTTTCGTCCTGGGCGCGTCGGACATGCCTGGCGCGCCAGGCATGGCATGCTCAGGTGGATTGTTCCCACCCGGGGCACCTTCCGGACTCTGTTTTTCTTTTGTATACTTGTCTTGCAAGATAAAAATTCTATATTTACTTCCTGAACCTGTTAACCACCGTATCGCAAAGAAATCCTCTGTTTTATTTTCTTGTTGTTCCTGGTCAGATTTAGCAAGCCAGGCATCACGTCTTCCTGAAAAAGAAGCAGCAGCAGCTTCAAGCTGACCAAGATCTGCTCAATGAAAGATGGACTAATGTCGTGACAGCCGAAGAATATGGCCTCGAGCGCCCAACCAAAAGCTACCCAAAGTGCAAACTATTACCACAGTTCAATGACCAGGCGCTGGAGCCCGTCCTACCAAGGTACAATGCAGCTGACCGACCACCACGTGGCCGGAACAAAGTGGCACCTCGAGACGAAAACCAGCCTGCACTGCCCCGCCAAACAAACAAAAATACAACAGCTCGGGGATATACACATGACCTGCGGCGCGACTTGGAAAACAGAGCAGGTCAGACAAGATCAATCTATGGATCACGGGGGCATGCCCTGATGCGCGATGAGGGCCATCCGGCTGAATGTGACAAACATAATCACGTCCGGGCTGAAAACCGCGGACGAACTCCATCCGAGCTACATCACGACTTGGCCCGATATAGAGGCGCCACACACCCCCTTTGCTTCACTGACGAAGTAATGGGACACGATTTCCCAGAAGGGTTTAAACCCGTGAACATCGAATCATATGATGGCACAGCAGACCCTGCGTATGGATTGAGGTCTTTCTTCTCCATATTCATATGGCCCGCTGCGACGATCTTCACGCCATCAAATACCTCCCGCTCAAACTCAAGGGACTAGCTAGGTACTGGTTGAACAGTCTGCCCGAAAACTCCATTGGCAGCTGGGAGGACTTGGAGGACGCCTTCCTCGACAACTTCCAAGGCACATATGTCCGACCTTCGGATGCCGATGACTTAAGTCACATAATCCAACAGCCCGGAGAGTCAGCTAGGAAATTCTGGACTAGGTTCTTAACTAAAAAGAACCAGATCATCGACTGTCCAGACGCCGAAGCCCTAGCGGCCTTTAAGCATAGCATCCGCGACGAATGGCTGGCGAGACACCTTGGCCAGGAAAAACCGAAGTCAATGTCAGCCCTTACGGCACTCATGCCCCGCTTCTGTGTGAACGAAGATAGCTGGCTAGCCCGTAGCAACAACAATACAAGTGAACCTACCACTTCTGAAGCCAGAAACAGCAACAACAAGCCCCGACGCAATAGACATAAGCGTCGAAACAACGGTGATAACACCGAAGACACGACGGTCAACGCCAGATTCAGTGGCTCTAAGTCCGGTCAGTGGAAGAAGCCATTTAAGAGAAATAATCCGGGCCCGTACAGTCTGGACCGCATACTAGATCGACCATGCCAAATCCATGGCACTCCTGATAAACCAGCCAATCATACCAACAGGGAATGTTGGGTCTTCAAATAGGCCGGCAAGTTAAATGCTGAGAATAAGGAGAAAGGGTCGCAAAGCGATGACGATGACGAGGAACACCGACCACCGAACACAGGGGGGCAGAAGAAATTTCCCACCCAAGTCAAAGCAGTGAACATGATATACGCCACCCATATCCCCAAGAGGGAGCGCCAGCGTGCACTCAGGGACGTCTACGCGATGGAGCCAGTCGCCCCAAAGTTCAACCCATGGTCCTCCTATCCGATCACCTTCGATCACAGGGACTATCCGACCAGTATCCGTCATGGCGGTTCAGCCGCACTGGTCCTTGACCCAATTATTGATGGATTCCACCTTATGTGAGTCCTCATGGATGGTGGCAGCAGCCTGAACATGCTCTATCAGGATATAGTGCACAAAATGGGGATCGATCCCTCAAGGATCAAGCCCACAAAAACCACCTTTAAAGGTGTCATACCAGGTGTAGAGGCCTGCTGTACGGGCTCAATCACACTGGAAGTGGTCTTTGGATCCCCAGATAATTTCTAAAGCAAAGAGTTAATCTTCGATATCGTCCCCTTCCGCAGTGTCTATCATGCACTGCTCGGACGAACCGCATTCGCTCGATTCAATGCGGTGCGGCACTACGCCTACCTCAAGCTCAAGATGCCCGGACCATGCGGTGTCATAACGATCAACGGAAATATAGAACACTCCCTCCGTACTGAGGAGCACACCGCGGCCCTTGCAGCGGAAGTACAGATTAGCCTTTTTAGGCAGAACCTCAATTTGGCAGTAAAGCTCCCGGACACCGTCAAGCGAGTCTGAACTACTCTGCAGCAGGACAGTCTAGCTCGTCTAGAGCTTGACTAGCAATTCGGCCTCCGTCCTAGTCCCAATCAAGCGGTGGCATTTGTGCCGTGCGTACATAACTATGCATTCAAAATACCATGGGTATGGACGGAGGCACAACTAGACCGTGGTCCATAATGCGGCTCAACCGCCCATGGGTCTGCATACCTTCACCTTTTCTTTTTCACTTCAGGTTCTTCTCTTCCCGAGGCTTTTCTGATAACCTGATCATCGGACCTATCACGGGAAGGATACACCAAGAAGGCAAGGAGCTTTGACATACAAGGGAATCCCGAGGTGGTCTCTGCTAATGATCGTTATACCTGTTTTAAATACCCGCACGCAGCTCGCCCTTGGTCATGGCATGTTAAATAGCCTTATTTGCTTATCACATTACTTGTACAAATACGCCTTGACATATTAATCAAATTACAATGGAAAATAACTTGCGGCTCAATATTTGCAGCGTCAGCTTATTACTTGATTTGTTCCTTGTCTTTGTGTTTTTTGTCAATTGCACCCATACACTCTAGTACACCTTAATTCGCCAGGGGCTTCATCATACCCCATAACACGACAATAAAGTCCGAACACTTTCATAGTATAGTTCGGCACCCCGAACTTATAACATTATATGCATCGACTCCGAATCATGTCTTTGGTCAATAGTTGGGTTGCCCGGATCTTGTGCTTATTACCTTACGTTCCGCTATATCGGCTAGGGTAGTAAAGGGAGAACTACTGCGATTGTGTCCCGGTTCTTCCGAACGAGCACCTCAGTTGAGAAAGCCGAAAACTGACTGTCATGATGCGGCGAGAGCTGGTCAGCTGTTCGAGAGGTTTCAAATCCTTAGAGATTTTTTCCGCATTATGCGATGAGTCGGTTTTTATCCGATTAGGCGCGTATAGCGCCCCAAGTTCGGACTTCCGAACACCGGGGGCTGCGCCAAATTTTTCGTTCAAACTCCTATGGCTAAGTGAGGGTGATAAAGCTGTATAGTCTGATTGCCTTGTTCGTTGTGCTAAACACCTCCTTTAAGGACCAAAATTTGGAGTAAAGAGTGTTTAGATTTATCCCGAACACCCCCGTACTATCTACGTGGAGGCAAAAGCCGACGACTAGCCAACTCTCAGATTTCATAAACGGCCGCACAGGAGGTAAAATTTTAAATAAACAAGCATTATATTACATAACGATCTTGTTTCATATTACAGGACAGGATAAGATGAATGTTTTCATGGGAATATTATATCCTTGGCACATTGCTCCGCCACAAGGCGGGATCCCTCCAGGATACTGTCAAAATACAGTTGGGGTCAGCGGTGCTCCTTCCCCTCAGGCGGACCCTTGGTTATCAGCTTCGTGGCGTCCATCTTCGCCCAATGGATCTTAGCGCTGGCAAAGGCTATCCGCGCGCCTTCAATACAGACCGATGATAACCCACAAGTGTAGGGGATCGCAACAGTTTTCGATAAATAAGAGTGTCAAACCCAACGAGGAGCTAAAGGTAGAATAAATCTTCCCTCAAGTTCTATCGACCACCGATACAACTCTACGCACGCTTGACGTTCACTTTACCTAGAACAAGTATGAAACTAGAAGTACATTGTAGGTGTGATAGGATAGGTTTGCAAGATAATAAAGAGCACGTAAACATAAACTAGGGGCTGTTTAGATAAAGATGCAATAAAGTAAATATAGTGAGTGTGGAAAAGTGGTGGTAGGAGTTGTGGAATTGTCCCTAAGCAATTGACTACGTTACTAGACCAGTAATCACTATTGTAATTCTATTTGAGGGAGAGGCATAAGCTAACATACTTTCTCTACTTGGATCATATGCACTTATGATTGGAACTCTAGCAAGCATCCACAACTACTAAAGATTCATTAAGGTAAAACCCAACTGTAGCATTAAAGTATCAAGTCCCCTTTATCCCATACGCAAACAACCTACTTACTCGGGTATGTGCTTCAGTCACTCACGCCACACACCATAAGCAAATCTTAAACATATTGCAAACCCTACAACGGGAATCCCTCACGCTTGCGCGACATGGAGGGCACAATAGGACAACACCAATAATAAAACATCCAACTCAAACTAATCATAGCAATTCATCAATCACCGATAGGACAACGAAAATCTACTCAGACATCATAGGATGGCAACACATAATTGGAAAATAAGATGAAGATAAAGCACCATGTTCAAGTAGAGGGTACAGCGGGTTGCGGGAGAGTGGACCGCTGGATATAGATGGGGGAAGGTGATGGAGATGTTGGTGAAGATGACGGCGGTGTTGGTGAAGATCGTGGTGATGATGATGGCCCCCGGCGGCGTTCTGGCGCCACCGGAAGCAAGGGGGAGAGGTCCCCCTTCTTCTTATTCTTCCTTGACCTCCTCCCTAGATGGGAGAAGGGTTTCCCCTCTGGTCCTTGGCTCCCATGGCGTGGGAGGGGCGAGAGCCCCTCCGTGATTGGATCTATCTCTCTGTTTCTGCGTTCTAGAATTCTGCCCTGACACCGTTTCCTTTATATCTGGAGATCCGTAACTGCGGTTGGATTGAAACCTTCGCCTAGATCGTTTTCCAAAAATTTGCTTTCTTGCGGCCAAAGAAGGGCATCAGCCGCCTTACGGGTGGCCCACGAGATAGGGGGGCGCGCCCCCGGGAGTGGTGGCGTGGGCCACTCTCGTGGCCACCTCGGGCACCATTTCGCGTTGATTCTTCCTCCAAAAAATAAAAATATTCCAAAAAAATCTCCGTCCGTTTTTATCCCGTTTGGACTCCGTTTGATTTTGGGTTTCTGCGAAACAAAAAACATGCAACAAACAGGAACTGGCACTGGGCACTGGATCAATATGTTAGTCCCAAAGAATAGTATAAAAAGTTGCCAAAAGTATATGAAAGTTGAACAATATTGGCATGGAACAATCAAAAATTATAGATACGACAGAGACGTATCAGCATCCCCAAGCTTAATTCCTGCTCATCCTCGAGTAGGTAAATGATAAAAAGATAATTTTTGATGTGGAATGCTACCTAGCATAATCTTGATCATATGTCTAATCATGGCATGAATATTAAGACACGAGTGATTCAAGGCAATAGTCTATCATTTGACATAAAAACAATAATACTTCGAGCGTACCAATAAAGCAATCATGTCTTTTCAAAACAACAAGGCAAAAGCAAGCTTATCCCTACAAAATCATATAGTTTGGCCATGCTTCATTTTCGTCACACAAAATGCCCCCATCATGCACAACCCCGATGACAAGCCGAGCAATTGGTTCATACTTTTTAACGCGCTTCAGCTTTTTCAACCCTCACGCAATACATGAGTGCAAGCCATGGATATAGCACTATAGGTGGAATAGAATATAATGATGGAGGTTATGTGGAGAAGACAAAAAAAGGAGAAAGTCTCACATCGACGCGGCTAATCAACGGGCTATGGAGATGCCCATCAATTGATGTCAATGCGAGGAGTAGGGATTGCCATGCAACGGATGCACTAAGAGCTATACGTGTATGAAAGCTCAACAAAAAGAAACTAAGTGGGTGTGCATCCAACTTGCTTGCTCATGAATACGTAGGGCATTTGAGGAAGCCCATCGTTGGAATATACAAGCCAAGTTCTATAATGAAAATTACCACTAGTATATGAAAGTGACAACATAGGAGACTCTCTATATGAAGAACATGGTGCTACTTTGAAGCACAAGTGTGGAAAAAGGATAGTAACATTGCCCCTTTTCTTTTCTTTTTCTTTTTCTCTTCTTTTTCTTCTTTTTTTTCCTTTTTTGGGCGGGCTTCTTTGGCCCCCCTTTTTATTTAGGCTTCTTTGGCCTTTCCTTTTTTTTCTTTTTTTTTTCTTTTTTATGGGGCAATGTTCTATGATGATGATCATCACACTTTTATTTACTTACAACTCGATATTACAACTCGATACTGGAACAAAGATATGACTCTATATGAATGCTTCCGGTGGTGTACCGGGATGTGCATTGATCTAGCATAGCAATGACATAAAAAAACGGACAAGCCATGAAAACATCATGCTAGCTATCTTAGGATCATGCAAAGCAATATGACAATGAATCTCAAGTCATGTATATGATGATGATGAAAGTTGCATGGCAATATATCTCGGAATGGCTATGGAAATGCCATGATAGGTAGGTATGGTGGCTGTTTTGAGGAAGATATAAGGAGGCTTATGTGTGATAGAGCGTATCGTATCACAGGGTTTGGATGCACCGGCGAAGTTTGCACCAACTCTCAAGGTGAGAAAGGACAATGCACGGTACCGAAGAGGCCAGCAATGATGGAAAGGTAAAAGTGCGTATAATCCATGGACTCACATTAGTCATAAAGAACTCATATACTTATTGCAAAAGTTTATTAGCCCTCGAAGCAAAGTACTACTACGCATGCCCCTAGGGGGATAGATTGGTAGGAAAAGACCATCGCTCGTCCCCAACCGCCACTCATAAGGAAGACAATCAAAGAAACACCCCATGCTTCAAATTTGTCACACAACGGTTACCATACGTGCATGCTACGGGACTTGCAAACCTCAACACAAGTGTCTCTACAATCCACAACCACCGACTAGCATGACTCTAATATCACCATCTTTATATCGCAAAAATATTGCAAGGAATCAAACATATCATATTCAGCGATCTACAAGTTTATGTAGGATTTTATGACTAACCATGTGATTGACCAATTCCTGTCATCTCTCTAAAAATATATAAGTGAAGCAAGAGAGTTTAATTCTTTCTATAAAAGATATGCCCAAGCTCTAACAATTATAAGTGAAGCAAAAGAGCATTCTACAAATGGCGGTTTTTCATGTGAAGAGAAACAGGCAGTCCAAACTTCAAATGATATATGTGAAGCACATGAAGCATTCTATAAAGCCACACTCAAAATATTTAAGTGAAGTGCAATGAGAATTCTATAAATAAACCAAGGACTATCTCATACCATCATGGTGCATAAAAGAAAAGTGAAAACTAAATGTAAAAGACGCTCCAAGACTTGCACATAATGCATAAACGAAACGAATACGAAAACATACTGATACTTGTTGAAGAAAGAGGGGATGCCTTCCGGGGCATCCCCAAGCTTAGACGCTTGAGTCTCCGTGAATATTTACTTGGGGTGCCTTGGGCATCCCCAAGCTTGAGCTCTTGCCTCTCTTCCTTTTCCTCACATCGAGACCTCCTCGTTTAGACACTTCATCCACACAAAACTTCAACAGAAAACTTGGTAAGAACCGTTAGTATAATAAAGCAAATCACCACTCTAAGTACTGTTGCAAACCAATTCATATTTTGTTTTTGCATTTTGTCTACTGTAATATAGCTTTTCCATGGCTTAATCCACTAGTATAAATTGATAGATTCATCAAAACAAGCAAACTATGCATCAAAAACAGAATCTGTCAAAAACAGAACAGTCTGTAGCAATCTGAACATCCACTATACTTATGGTACCCCAAAAATTCTACCAAAATTAGGAAAAATAAAAAAGTTGTATAGAAAGACAGTGCAAAAGGAATCCGAACCAATTGGTGTTCCTGTTAAAAATGTAAAATCGCACACTACAGCCAAAGTTTCTGTCCTGCACCGCACAAACCAACAAGCATTGTAAACATCCTAAAGGCAAACCTTGGCACATTATTTTTATAATATAATGGAATTGTACAAGGGGATAATTATTTTTGATTAAAAGTTTCTGTAATTAAGATTCACAAAGTTTACTTGAGCATGAACAAAGTTCAAGGAGCTCTCCCACTTCAACAATGCTTGTCTTTCTCACTTTCACTTTCCTTTTTTGAAAAGTTTTTAGGTTCCCCTCTTTATTTTTTTGTTTTTAAACTATAAAAAATCACTCAACACAAATAAATGACTCTCTAAAACTTCTGGGTTGTCTCCCTGGCAGCGCTTTCTTTAAAGCCATTAAGCTAGGCATTTAGTGCTCAAGTAATGAATCCACCCGGATCCCAAGGTATATCAAAGCCAATTTTAATTAACAATGATTTGTAATTTAGTAGTGAGCACAAAGTAACATATATCATGCAACAACGAAGTCTAACTCTCTTCCTATGCATCGGCATGTCATAAGAGAACAATTTATGCACACATAGTAAAGGCCAATGCATAGTATAAACAGTTTCTTGCAATTCTATCATATTGGAAACATAAAGAGGCGGAGATAGAGTTCCTCTCTCATAATAATTGCAAGTAGGAGCAGCAAGCACATGCATATTACATTCATCAAAATCATCATGTGCAATGGTAAAAGGCAACCCATCAATATAATCCTTACTAAGCGCAAACTTCTCCGATATAGTGTAGTCGGGAGAATTCAAAAAGATAATAGGACTATCATGCATGGGTGCCAACAATTTCATGTTTAACATAAGGAAATATAGCAAGTTCACCTCCATAAGCATAATTCATATTGGCGTCTTGGCCACAAGCATAGCAAGCATCATCAAAAAGGGACATTTCAAACAAATTCAAGGGATCATAGCAATCATCATAGCAATCATCCTTTGGTAAGCACGAAGGGGAATTAAATAATGTATGAGTTGGAGGGTTACTCTCATTAGAAGGTGGGCACGGGTAGCTAATCCGCTCTTTCTCCTTTTGTTCTTCGCTCTCCTCATCATCTTTTTCATCCAATGAGCTCACTGTTTCATCAATTTCTTCTTCCATAGCTTCATGCAAAATATTAGTCCCTTCTTGGACAGCGTTGACTTTCTTCAGAAAAGCATTAATATAGTAATTGTATTCATAATTTTCATAGCAATATCCAAGTATAGCAAGATTTTCCGGCCTATAACCATCATCATCAAAAGCTTCATACTTTTCAAACAAAGCTTCAATATCATAGGCAGCTTTAAAAGCAACAAATTCTTCTATTTGTTCCACATCATAGTAATCATATATACCATTAGCATAAGAAGCTAAGGTTTCATTATCGTTAAATTTGCATGAAAAGGGGAGGTGTGGAGCCTCCATCCTAGAGCAATAAGTAATATCATATCTCAAGCATAGATTCCAGGCATACCAACGCAACATAATAAATTGATCCCATAATAGTTTCCCTTTTTGTGTCGAGCGATAATCCCTAAAGTATTCCCGTTGATCCAACATGTCTCCCATTATAAAGTTGAATTGGGTTTTCTCAGGATTATCAAAGTAGTACATAATATCTCTCACATAATGAGAATCGGGGGTTTTAGGAGTTACCCCATCTCCATGAGTAGCAAGTACACCTAATTTTTTTGGTATTTTGCGTTCCATATCCATAACTAAAGATAGAGAACAACCTAGAACAGCAAATAAAAATTACCTAGTGATAAAGCAAACAAGCACACACGAGAATATTCACCCCACGCTATGACTCACGCCAACGGCGCCAGAAAAAGGTCTTGATAACCCACAAGTGTAGGGGATCGCAACAGTTTTTGATAAGTAAGAGTGTCGAACCCAACGAGGAGCTAAAGGTAGAATAAATCTTCCCTCAAGTTCTATCGACCACCGATACAACTCTACGCACGCTTGACGTTCGCTTTACCTAGAACAAGTATGAAACTAGAAGTACTTTGTAGGTGTGATAGGATAGGTTTGCAAGATAATAAAGAGCATGTAAACATAAACTAGGGGCTGCTTAGATAAAGATGCAATAAAGTAAATATAGCGAGTGTGGAAAAGTGGTGGTAGGAGTTGTGGAATTGTCCCTAAGCAATTAACTGCGTTACTAGACTGGTAATCACTATTGCAATTCTATTTGTGGGAGAGGCATAAGCTAACATACTTTCTCTACTTGGATCATATGCACTTATGATTGGAACTCTAGCAAGCATCCGCAACTACTAAAGATTCATTAAGGTAAAACCCAACCATAGCATTAAAGTATCAAGTCCCCTTTATCCCATACGCAAACAACCTACTTACTCGAGTATGTGCTTCTGTCACTCACGCCACACACCATAAGCAAATCATGAACATATTGCAAACCCTACAGCGGGAATCCCTCACGCTTGCGCGACATGGAGGGCACAATAGGACAACACCAATAATAAAACATGCAACTCAAACCAATCATAGCAATTCATCAATCACCGATAGGACAACAAAAATCTAGTCATACATCATAGGATGGCAATACATCATTGGAAAATAATATGAAGCATAAAGCACCATGTTCAAGTAGAGGGTACAGCGAGTTGCAGGAGAGTGGACCGCTGGATATAGATGGGGGAAGGTGATGGAGATGTTGGTGAAGATGACGACGGTGTTGGTGAAGATCGCGGTGATGATGATGGCCCCCGGCGGCGTTTCGGCGCCACCGGAAGCAAGGGGGAGAGGGCCCCCCTTCTTCTTCTTCTTCTTCCTTGACCTCCTCCCTAGATGGGAGAAGGCTTTCCCCTCTGGTCCTTGGCTCCCATGGCTTGGGAGGGGCGAGAGCCCCTCCGTGATTGGATTTATCTCTCTGTTTCTGTGTTCTGGAATTCTGCCCTGACACCGTTTCCTTTATATCTGGAGATCCGTAACTCCGATTGGATTGAAACCTTCGCCGAGTCGTTTTCCAAAAATTAGCTTTCTTGTAGCCAAAGAAGGGCATCAACCGCCTTACGGGTGGCCCACGAGATAGGGGGGTGCGCCCCCTGGAGTGGTGGCGTGGGCCACTCTTGTGGCCACCTCGGGCACCGTTTCGCGTTGATTCTTCCTCCCAAAAATCACAAATATTCCAAAAAAATTCTCCGTCCGTTTTTATCCCGTTTGGACTCCGTTTGATATTGGATTTCTGCGAAACAAAAAACATGCAACAAACAAGAACTGGCACTGGGCACTGGATCAATATGTTAGTCCCAAAGAATAGTATAAAAAGTTGCCAAAAGTATATGAAAGTTGAACAATATTGGCATGGAATAATAAAAAATTATAGATACGACAGAGACCTATCAACCAACCGCTTGATGGCTTCAAGCCGTGGGCAGGAACCGACAAGCCGCTTCACGTGTCCTAAGTAGCTGCTGGGCATGGGCTCGGCAAGCCATAGCCGGATTATTAAGTCCTTCATGGCTAGTTTGGCCGCCTTATGCAGCTCGACCAGCTGTTTCAGCTGATCGCTAAAGGGCACTGGATATTCTAGTCCAAGGTATTGGGACCAGAACAGCTTCTCCATAGAGCTCCCCTCTTTGTCTCGATAGAATTCTGCAGCGTCTGATACGCTGTGCCGCAGATCCACAAACGCCCCTGGAGAACTCCAAATCTAGGTCAGTAAGATGAACCTTTCCTTCACATATTTGCTCTGCATTATAAAAGCCTTACCTGCCGCGATTTTCTTGGCCGCTTGGATTTCCTGGAGGGCGCTCTGGGCTTCAGCTTGGGCATCTTGTGCACTCTGGCGGGCCTTGGCAAGTTCGGACTCTCGATCCTTACAATCACTCTCCAAGGACTCGTACTTCTTGATGGCGTCCTGGAGCTCTTGCTGGACCTCACTGACCCAAGCCTCATGCTTTTTACGCGCGGCCTTTTCCTTAGCCGCCCTGTCCTCGGCCTAGGCCAGCAACCTCTTGAGAGCCTCTGCCTCGGTCGTTGCCCCTAACAAATATTATGACACTTCAGTCAGAACAAATCATTCATTACACCTGAATTTAGACAAGGTTAAATACATACCTTTGCTTTCCTCTAGCAGCTTCTTCACGTGGCTGAGCTCTTCCTCGGCCCGCTCCAGATTCTGCTTCAGTCCAGAGACTTCTGCAGTGTGGCGGTCCCAGCCAGTAGCGACGCCTGCTTATTCACATAGACATATCAGATTAGACTCCTGCGAAAAATTATTTGATCCTCTATTCAGCTTTTCTTTCTAAACACCGGACAGAGCATCAGGGGCTACTGTCTATACTGTGACATTCTTTTTACAATTATATTACTTAACTCAAAGCCTTTTAGAAGGCTAGTGCAGGCTTCGGTCACTCCACTTTTGGCTGACTAGATCTTCTCAATCACCGTACTCATGAGAGTACGGTGTTCTTCAACAATGGAAGCGCCTCGCAGCGCTTCCAGCAATCTATCCGGTGCCTCTGGATGGACTGAGGTCACCGGTGGAGTTGGCTCACCCCCCTCTTTTGAAAGAGGCGGCCTGCCTGAGTCCGGAGCTACATGGGTCTCCGGAGCTGTATTCGGCTGGGGGTCGAATTGGATATGGCCCCCACCATCGGTGTCCATGGGGATTTGCTCCCCCATGTGTTCGACAGCCATGGTCTCACCCTCCGGCACCACCGGGACGGCCTCCCGAGCCTCTCCCTGGTCTGGGATCCTTCGAGACAACACCTCGGTGTTGACCACGACCTTGGGTGAGGAGGCCATCGGAAGGGACCCGTTGTCCATTGCCGACAGGTCCAGCGACCCCTCAAAAGAGGAGGATAGCTCGATGTTGGACTGAGCCGGACTGCAGGTGCATGATCCAACACGTTAAAAACAATAAAGTAAAAAGGCCAGATATATTACCGTGTCCGGACACTTACAATTTGGCCAGGGGCTTGTCCCTGGGCTCCCACTCCGAGCTGCTATTGGTGGCCGCTGCGGAGTTGTCCGGAAGGGAAGTTTCCCCTTCTTGGACGCCTTGGCCTCCAGGTGCGTGGAGGCCGTCCTCTTCTTTCTACCCTGTAGGGGGGAATGGATTTCTTCTTCTTCCTCCTCCTCTTCCTCATCGTCTTTAGCGATGGAGGAGCGATCCTCGACGTATTCGGACATTGCGTCCGAAGCGCCCCTGCGACGGAGACTATCTCTGGTCCCCTTGGCCTTCTTTTTGGCCTTCTTCTCTGGCACCTCATAAGGCGCCAGAAACAACATCTTCATCGGAAGTGGGGTTTCTGGGCCTTTGGGCAGCAGAGCCGGACAGTTAATCCGCTCCGCTATCTCTATCCAGGCCTGGAAAAATTGATAGGGAGGCTTAGATTCCTTCCTCAAATATGCCAGTAAAGGGTATACCTTGAAAACATGAAAGAACTTACCAAATTAGCCTGGCGAGTTAAGCTAAGCCTGCGGTCCTCGGTCATGGGCGGTGGTGTCTCGCCGGCCTTGAAGAGCACCTTCTAGATGTCTTTGTGCATCGTGCCGAAGAGCTCTAGTAGCGTCTGGTGCTTAGCCAGATCGAACTCCCACAAATAGCAAGTCCGGCGTTGGCACAGAAGGATCCGGCGAATGAGCATAACCTGGATCACGTTGACGATCTTTATTCTCTTGTTTATCATGTTCTGGACGCACGTCTGGAGCCCTGTCAGCTCGTCCGAAGAGCCCTAGGCTAGGCCTTTCTCTTGCCAAGAGGTGAGCCGCATCGGGACTCCGGATCGGAATGCGGGGGCCGCCGCCCAATTGGTGTCGCGCGGCTCAGTGATGTAGAACCACCACGACTGCCACCCTTTTACGATCTCGACAAAGTAGCCTTCGAGCCAGGTGACACTGGGCATCTTGCCCACCATGGCGCCTCTGCACCCTGCTTGTTGGCCGCTCACCACCTTCGGCATCACATTGAAGGTCTTCAGCCATAGGCCGAAGTGAGGTAGGATGCGGAGGACGGCCTCGCACACGACAATAAATGCCGAGATGTTGAGGATAGAGTTGCGGGCCAAATCATGGAAGTCCAGCCCGTAGTAGTACATCAGTCCGTGGGCGAACGGGTGGAGGGGGATCCCGGCCCGCGGACGAAGTGTGTGAGAAACACCACCCTTTCCTGGGGCTCCGGGGTGGGGACGATCCGTCCCTTGGCCGGAAGTCGATGAGCGATGTCCTTGGCCAGGTACCCAACCTCTCGGAGCTCCTTGATGTCCTTCTTCTTGACGGAGGAGGCCATCCACTTGCCTCCTACTCCGGATCCGGACATGATTGGAGTGCTTTTTTTTGGGCGGAGAAGGCGAGAGCTTGGGTGCTGGAGCTCGAGAATGGATGGGCAGAGGAAGGAGAAGGCATGGGTGTAAAAAGGTGAATCCTTATCCCTTTATGAAGGCAGTAAAAGTCATGTGCTTTCTGCTCGCCTTAAAATTCGCCTATTCCCCAAATGCCATGCAGATGACACGGTTGGATTACCCATGCCCGTATTGATGAGAATCCCGTAATAAGGGGTCACGATCTCCGCTTCGACAAGACATGCCAATGAAACCACACCTCAAAATACGGAGCGGCAGGCTAAAAAACGGTTTGAATAATGACCGGGCAGTGGCGTGATGTCACGCTACAAAAAGTTGTCAGCGGATTGGACTTGTGAAATATTATACTCTCTACGGTTGTGTGTTGTACTTGTTTTTGAGCCGAACACGTTTTCTATGTTCGGAAGGCTATGTTGGAGTATTCGGAGAAGGAACCCGCCTTCCAATGCCGAAGACAATCTGCTCACTGGACTCATCGTCATTGAAGCCTGGTTCAGGGGCTACTGAGGGAGTCCCGGATTAAGGGGTCCTCGGACAGCCGGACTGTGTACTTGGTCTGGACTGTTGGATTATGAAGATATAGGATAGAAGACTTCGTCCCGTGTCCGGATGGAACTCTCCTTTGCGTGGAAGGCAAGCTTGGCGATTCAGATATGTAGATTCCTTTCTCTGTAACCGACTTTGTACAACCCTAGTCCCCCCAGTGTCTATATAAACCGGAGGGTTTAGACTTCTAGGGTTCAGCCACACCAATCATAACCTCATAGGCTAGACTTCTAGGGTTTAGCCATTATGATCTCGTGGTAGATCAACTCTTGTAATACTCATATTCATCAAGATCAATCAAGCAGGAAGTAGGGTATTACCTCCATAGAGAGGGCCCGAACCTGGGTAAACATTGTGTCCCCTGCCTCCTATTACCATTAGCCTTAGACGCATAGTTCGGGACCCCCTACCCGAGATCCGCCGGTTTTGACACCGACAGTACTCCAAATCTGAAGTCCACAATACCTGAACAAACTGCGGTCTCGGCTTCATTGCTACATGTAGACTCTAAAGACTTGAAAACCCCCATAAAGATCGAAATCGTAATACAGGGCGACGTGACGAATACTCACAGGAGCGGCCTCGCTGATTCCTTCCTTCATCCGGCTAGCTTGAAGAGCATCCTTGTTGAGATCAATTTTTTCAGCGTCTTCCTTTTGACTACTTTCAATGAAGTATAGCAACTCCAGTACCTCATCGCTCATCGTACCAAATGGATCGGAACAAGGCGGTGACTGGGAGGCGGGGAGACCGGGAGAGAATGGGAGAGTGATTTTGTAGAGAATGCAAGAGTGCTGTGGTAGTACAAGAGGGGTGAGCCAAACACGACGCCGGGACTCTTGCGTCACCTCACGTGCAGCGTGTTGTCACGTCAATTCAATGTGAGGACATGATGAATAATTTGACCGACATATACTAGTACTACTACTGTACTTCTTACTAGTCGTATTTAGTGTCACATTTTAACCATAGGTTTAACTAACAAAACTTCAATGCATGTCACCAAAAATTATGCCATTGGAAACTATGTTTAAATACAAATCAAATGGTATATTTTTTTGTGACATGCATTAACATTTAGTTAGTTAAATTTATGGTCAAAATTTGACATAAATTATGAAGGGGACCAATAAACCAGGAGGGAGGTAGTAGTACGAGTAACGCAATATACGGTATAGAGGACTAGTACAAATTTAGAAATGGAGTAAGAAGTTACGAGGCTGTGAGACAGACTTTGTAGGCTACATGAGTAATACAAAATATAATTCCCATTGGACCACACTTTCACCAACAAGTACGCACTTGAAGCCTAATCCATGAGTAATACAAAACAGACTTTGTAGACTTTGTAGGCTACATGAGTAATACAAAATAGACTTTGTAGGCTACATGAGTAATACAAATATATATGGCTTTTGCACGGCATCTCCATCATCATTATCAGTACATCTATGCAGGTGAGTTAGGATACACTTGATCCCAGAAAGGTATCTATCCTTCAAACTAACAACAATACATAATATCCAAAAAAAGAGGGTCATGCTACAATAGTAGGATACATGGCTCAGTCTAGATATCAGTACAAATCAAGTTGTGCATATTTGCTATTGGCATGAACCACATCGCCGCATGTTGGGTTTGCAAAAGCCATTCATTGCATGGAAGCTTGATGCCTTTCACACACTGAAGACTATCTGGCAACAAGCTGTGTCGACGAACCTTTGGATATGGTGATTCATGAAACCCATGGTATGATGTGTAAACACAGTCCCCCCTGGCGAATGGAAGTTGCATAACATGGTAATCATCGCTGGTGATATGATCGATGATCGGTTGGATGATCGGATAATTGAGCCCGAGGAACATGGAGTGGTTGCCGAGGCTGTAAACCCCTCTCCAGTTGAATATGCCTGGCCCAACGGAGCTGGGTGTCGGTGTACTAGAGTAGGGGTACCCTATTACCCCGAACTTGTGCACGGGCGGTTGCAGCGCCCCGTGGCAAGGCTTGCCGGGCGACCGCCAAGACCCTCCGTGGTTCCCTTGAAGACCATTCAAGAACAAAGTACTCAAACCAAGGCCCCGGCAAGAGGAGCTTGCCGGGAAGGCCAACCAAGGCCCCGGCAAGAGGAGCTTGCCTGGAAGGCCAACCCAGGCCCCGGCAAGAGGATCTTGCCGGGAAGAGACAAGACCCCGGCAAGAGGAGCTTGCCGGGAAGGCCACTCAAGGCATACCAAGAAAGCTTGCCGCGACGCGCCGCGCGTCCCGGCAAGGCCCGGTGAGCGACAAGCTCCCGAACACGACAAGACGACGGCCGCGGCAAGGAGCTTGCCGCGGGAAACCCCCACTTCGTGCCCACGCTCCAGCACACCTGCTAACGTGTCGCTCTAGGACTCTCCCAAGCACATGTGGCAGGAGGCCGTGCAACTAGGGGTACGTGGTGGCAAGCGGAGATGAAGAGAAGGCCATCGTGGCAAACGGTGGCGCTCCTAACGGTCACCTTTTGCACTGTTTAGGAGACTCAGACAGGCATTTAATGCCCTTGTCCCCTGCCGTCAGAGTTAGGTAGGGCACACTGTATCCACACTAGCGGTAGCTGCACCTACCGCATCCTTTTCCATTTTTACCCTTCTAGTCTACGTTGCCACCTGTCGGTGACCCCTTGAAAGTATAAAAGGAGGCCCAGGCGCAATGTAGAGGAGGTTCGACCGATTCGGCTCATTCGAAACACCAGAAACACTCCCACGCTCAGTCTGGTAGCGTCGATCGCTCCTGAGCAAAGATTCAATACACACAAACAAGCAGCAGTAGGGTTTTACGCATCCGTGCGGCCCGAAGCTAGGTAAAATCGCCCGCGTGTACTGCCTCGATCCGCTCTTTGTGCGCTCTCCGCCTCCCACCGAACCGAAAGGGGCCCTGTCCCCATAGGTGTTGGTGGATCAGCACCCCCCGACATCTTTGGCGCGCCAGGTAGGGGGTGCTTCGGCGGCAGTTGTTCCGTCCACGTCAAGGCTCAGTTGTTCTTCATCGTCATGACTCCTAAGAAGCGGGCGAGCAAAAGAACGACGCCAGTGCGGCAACTGAAAAGCTAAGTCATGCGAAACTTTAGATATTTCCTTTCTATATAAGGTTATCCGCCTCGGAGATCTTGTTCTTTGTACGGAAAACCTGTGCGCGGAGGAATCAACTCGTAGCTAGTTGCGTCCTTACTTTGTTTCGAGTCCGCTCAACAACTTAAGTGAGCTGCTAGCGCCCTTACTTTGCTTCGAGTCCGCTCAGCAACTTAAGTGAGCCGCTAGCGCCCTTACTTTGTTTCGAGTCCGCTCAACAACTTAAGCGAGCTGAAACTAGTTGCGACAAGGTTGCTTGTCGGTAGCGACCCCGCCAGCAGGCTGCTGAAGTTCCACACTCGGCGCTCACGGCAAGGGTGCCTGCACCGGCAAGTTTCCCTAGAAAGCGTAGGGTGGACGTACAAAGAGAGGTTGAACAGGAAGATAGCATGCGCTATTTATTTGAGATTTCTGCATAGACCTGTATGCCAAGGAGCCTTCTCGGGGCTAGTTGCGCTCCATGTTGCCTCGAGTCCGCTCGGCAACTTGTGCGGTTGCGCTAGAACCAAGAAGGTAAACCTTTCCGGGAGGCGATATTCCCGAATAGACGCTAAGGGCCCGTTCCCTCAAGCGCTGCTGGCTGGATCGTACGCACCGGAAAGCTTTCCAGCAGGCATAGGGAATATGCAGCAAAAGTCAAAATTCGAAAGCGAGTTAAGTGCATTTCGGATGCTAATCACTTGTTATGTTTTAAACGCAGTTATGGCCCAGGGGCTGGCAGCGCCCTTAGGACCAATCTTTTTGGTGTCAAGAACGACGAAGTTCTTCGCCATAAGCCTTTCCGGCAACGATCTTGCCAGGAGCCGGTGTCAAGAACGACGAAGTTCTTCGCCATAAGCCTTTCCGGCAACGATCTTGCCGGGAGCCGGTGTCAAGAAGGACGAAGTTCTTCGCCATAAGCCTTTCCGGCAATGATCTTGCCAAGAGCCGGTGTCAAGAACGACGAAGTTCTTCGCCATAAGCCTTTCCGGCAACGATCTTGCCGGGAGCCGGTGTCAAGAACGACGAAGTTCTTCACCATAAGCCTTTCCGGCAACGATCTTGCCGGGAG
>NC_041383.1:339633518-339656808 GCF_002162155.2 Triticum dicoccoides | reverse complement strand
AGCCGGTGTCAAGAACGACGAAGTTCTTCGCCATAAGCCTTTCCGGCAATGATCTTACCGGGAGCCGGTGTCAAGAACGACGAAGTTCTTCGCCATAAGCCTTTCCGGCAACGATCTTGCCGGTAGCCGGTGTCAAGAACGACGAAGTTCTTTGCCATAAGCCTTTCCGGCAACGATCTTGCCGGGAGCCGGTGTCGAGAACAACAAAGTTCTTCGCCATAAGCCTTCCTGGCAACAAGCTCGCCGGAAGCCGGCATCGAGAACGTCAAAGTTCTCTGCCGAAGATAAAAGCCTTCCTGGCAACAAGCTCGCCGGAAGCCGGCATCAAGAACGTCAAAGTTCTCTGCCGAAGATAAAAGCCTTCTTGGCAACAAGCTTGCCGGAAGCCGGCATCGAGAACGTCAAAGTTCTCTGCCGAAGATAAAAGCCTTCCTGGCAACAAGCTTGCCGGAAGCCGGCATCGAGAACGTCAAAGTTCTCTACCGAAGATAAAAGCCTTCCTGGCAGCAAGCTCGCCGGAAGCCGGCATCGAGAACGTCAAAGTTCTCTGCCGAAGATAAAAGCCTTCCTGGCAACAAGCTTGCCAGAAGTTGTCATCGAGAACGTCAAAGTTCTCTGCCGAAGATAAAAGCCTTCCTGGCAACAAGCTTGCCGGAAGCCGGCATCGAGAACGTCAAAGTTCTCTGCCGAAGATAAAAGTCTTCCTGGCAACAAGCTTGCCGGAAGCCGGCATCGAGAACGTCAAAGTTCTCTGCTGGAAGATAAAAGCCTTCCCGGCAAGCCAGTATCGCTGGGGGCTGCGAGTGCCAAGAATCGTCCACGGCAAACCAGAGTTGCCGGGGGCTGCAATATCAGATAAGTCTTTCATCCCTCATCATGCATCCTCTTATGGACTGGGGGATGCGAAACCACGTTTCTTCCCGAAAACTCCCGTGCTCCCTCGACTCTAGGCCCTGGGGCTCGTTCTCGGGGCCAAGTTTGGTCGTAGTCGCGGCAGCAAAGGGATGAAACAAGGAGACCGCACCCACCTCGTTCCTGCCTCCGTCAAAAGCGTGAGAAAGGTCGAACGACGTGGGAAGGTGGCAGGGCCTGTTGCCGGGAGATGAAATGTCTATCCGAGGGATACCAAGGATTTGCTCCTTGGCGTGGGTTTAACTCGCGAGACAAATAACCCGGCAAGCATCCCCTTTTCATTAAAAAACATCCCACTCAGGTACAGTCCATAGAGGATGAAAAACATGAAAGAGAGGATTACAAGTTTTAGATATAGCTAAGGCCCGAAGGCTTACAAATTGAAAAGATAAGATGCCCGTAATCCTTTTCCTGTCCCTCTCTTCAGGAGACAGGTCAAGGAGGTGAAAAGGGCAAAAGGAGTGCCTAGGCGAGCTACGGGTGCCAGAAGACACCAAGGGAACATCCCGGGGGCCGTCCGAAGGCTGGACGACAACGGCGGCGCTGGAAGCGGGGCTCGAAGACGGGGCGGCAGGACGCCAGCATGCTGTCGAGGGCACCACGCCCTCGTACTCCGACCTGACGGCCTTGTTGCCAGCCCTCTTCCCCTTCCGCAGCCTCCCTACGCCAGCCGCCCAAGGAGACGACCCCGGGGAGTTCAAGGAGCCGGTGACACGGATGATGGGGTCGCCGGTGCCACGCAAAGCGGCGCCCGACGCCTAGTCGGACCCGCCACCCCGCCGCCCGCTATCCTCATCGTCGCTGTCGCTCTCCTCCTCGTCACTCTCGCTCGAGGAGGAGTCTTCGCTATCGGAGGAGCTGTCCACGCAGCACCTCGCCCGAGTGCCGAAGCACCCGAAGACCTTGACGGAGAGGAGATCGCCCTCCATCAACTTAAAATGGAGGGTAAACCCCTCCATCAGGCTGTGGATACGGGCGAACGTCTTCCACCCTCGATCAAGATACATCACATTAGGGGCTGGGAATACAACGCGGACTCGTGTGCCGCTGATTCCACAGCCCCTCATGTGCAATCTCAGTGTCTCGGGCGGATCCAACTCCATCGCGCTCGCAAACGGAGCTGGGAGCCGGAGGCGACGATGAGGCGCCCGGCGCAGCTTGACGAAGAACTTGCAAGGGTCGTCCCCTATATGGACCGCCGTGGGGGGAGGAGCCGCCGGCGGAGGCGAAGCTGGCGCGCCGCCCCGCCCGCCTCTTCCCCGAGCGCCTCGACCTCGTCCTCGACCTTATCCGCGACCTCGCCCCCTCCCTCTTCCCCTTATGGCTGGCTCTGCCACTACGGGCGCGGAAGAGGGAGAGATGCGCTGTCTGGCGGCAACCCTCGCCGCCACCGACGAAGGGCCTGGGTTCCCTTTCTCCATGGCGGATGAGAGAAAGGGGAGCAGAAGCTGAAGAAAGGAGGAGATGAGAGAGTGTGGGTTTCTGTGCTCCCCTCCCGCTCTTTATAAAGGAGCGAGGTGGGGGCTCGGCCGCCCCGCTCAGTGAATCAAGGCACGGGAAGAGCAGGGAGTCGGGGCCAACCCGCTGCCTCTGCTCGCGACGGCGCAGTTTCCCACTTCCACCGTCCGTGACCCCAAGCGCATGGGAGCCGCGTGGCGGGGATGCAAAACCAAGGCGACAGATGAGGCGGCCTCGCTCCGCCCCGTGAACGCGGGGAGTGGACGTCCCGAAAACCGCGCACCGGCCCCGTCCAGTAAATGCATCGCGCCCCCACGCCTACCTCCGTTTAGGGAGGAGGGCGTGAACCGTCCTCATCATCATGGACTGACGCATGCTCGAGGGGCTTAGCCCCGCGCACGCCGCCCGCGTCACCCACGATGCCGCGTTTGACGCGTGCTGTTCTGGGCGTGCGCGGTGGGAGCGGAGAGATATGCGGCGTGACCTAGGCCGCGCGTGCCCGTGCACTGTTTTGGGCCTGGCCCAACAGCGCTCGGCACCGTGTGTGGCCCAGGCCCGGGGGCTCCTATCGCTGTACTAGAGTAGGGGTACCCTATTACCCCGAACTTGTGCACGGGCGGTTGCAGCGCCCCGTGGCAAGGCTTGCCGGGCGACCGCCAAGACCCTCCGTGGTTCCCTTGAAGACCATTCAAGAACAAAGTACTCAAACCAAGGCCCCGGCAAGAGGAGCTTGCCGGGAAGGCCAACCAAGGCCCCGGCAAGAGGAGCTTGCCGGGAAGGCCAACCCAGGCCCTGGCAAGAGGATCTTGCCGTGAAGAGACAAGACCCCGGCAAGAGGAGCTTGCCGGGAAGGCCACTCAAGGCATACCAAGAAAGCTTGCCGCGACGCGCCGCGCGTCCCGGCAAGGCCCGGTGAGCGACAAGCTCCCGAACACGACAAGACGACGGCCGCGGCAAGGAGCTTGCCGCGGGAAACCCCCACTTCGTGCCCGCGCTCCAGCACACCTGCTAACGTGTCGCTCTAGGACTCTCCCAAGCACACGTGGCAGGAGGCCGTGCAGCTAGGGGTACGTGGTGGCAAGCGGAGATGAAGAGAAGGCCATCGTGGCAAACGGTGGCGCTCCTAACGGTCACCTTTTGCACTGTTTAGGAGACTCATACAGGCATTTAATGCCCTTGTCCCCTGCCGTCAGAGTTAGGTAGGGCGCACTGTATCCACAGTAGTGGTAGCTGCACCTACCGCATCCTTTTCCATTTTTACCCTTCTAGTCTACGTTGCCACCTGTCGGTGATCCCTTGAAAGTATAAAAGGAGGCCCAGGCGCAACGTAGAGGAGGTTCGGCTGATTCGGCTCATTCGAAACACCAGAAACACTCCCACGCTCAGTCTGGTAGCGTCGATCGCTCCTAAGCAAAGATTCAATACACACAAACAAGCAGCAGTAGGGTTTTACGCATCCGTGCGGCCCGAAGCTGGGTAAAATCGCCCGCATGTACTGCCTCGATCCGCTCTTTGTGCGCTCTCCGCCTCCCACCGAACCGAAAGGGGCCCTGTCCCCATAGGTGTTGGTGGATCAGCACCCCCCGACACTGGGATCTTTCTCGAACACGAAGTAGCCATAGCCATCATAGTCACGAACACCCCAGGCATTGTACTGCATGTGGTTTGATGAAATGATTTGGTCAATTTGGTACGTGCGAATGAGCATCAAATGACTGCTGTCAGTGGAACAAGCGATAAACCACCACCCATTGAACGGTATGATTGCAGGTCCTGGAATCATGAAGGCCGGCGCATTTGCGTCTGCTGCAACAAATCAAATTGGATACCAAAAGGACAAAAAATATACAATCATGTTCATAGTATGTGTGGAATTAAGATTATTATAACACTGACACATATCATAGATAGAGAATTGCAATGTCATGGTCATAATCATACCGCAAGTTAAAAAAGCCAATGGATTTCATATTCTAGCAATATGTCATGGTTCAAACATCATGTAACAATGAGAGGAAAACAACTATGATAGGGCCTACTCATATTCTACCATAGCAGTTACTACTGTTCTCATATCAACTCTAAACAATAACATGCATGGTTATAAAAATCTTGGAAATGAGAGTAACATATAGCAATCATGAGGTTATATTCACTAGACACCAATTGTTCTCATATCAACTCTAACAATAACATGCGTGGTCATAAAAATCTAGGAAATGAGAGGAACATATAACAATGATGTGGTTATAGACATACTATCTATTCTAAATTTGTAACAATCAATAGGCAATTGTATTCATAAGGTAAAGATGAGATGAGATAGAACAATTACACAATGATAGATTCTACCAGTATAGGCATCCAATCTGTGCATTGACCGCGTACACGATGCCATCGTGTACTATAACGTCAGACAGAAATGGAGGCTCAACAGGATTGACGATGAGCCATAACCATGTATGGCGACCGGATTCTAGATAGACTAATCCTATGTCGAACAAGGCAATGAGCTTGTAATCCATGTAGTCTTCTGATGGTGTGGGCACTCCGTAGATTACAACCTTCAGCAAATGGAGGTCACACCAAAAGCTCGACGCATCTCATGTGTAGTAGGCAGGAGTGTCCAACGGGCCGTCAGGCTCGATGGCGGCGGTATCCAACGATGGAAGGGTGATCTCTCGCTGGGTGTAGATATCCACGAGACGCCACGAACTACCGGATTGGTGGATGAGGACGATCCAGTTGGCCTTTATGCCCGCCCAGTAGTGGTCGCACATGAAGGACAGGTGGACGGGTAGTGGTAGCATGTCGAGGGGCACCACAACAACCTCTATAGGATCGTCAAGTTGATGTCTGGGCCACCTACGAGGATCAGGCATTAGCAAGCAGGGTGTCTTGAAAAGGGCCGGCCGGTTGCAGACGAGTAGACGGTAAAAGTCACCGAGTATGCGGCTAGACGGACGGTGGTGAGCAGGTCCATACAATTATAGATCTGCTCCAAGAGAACATCAGGGAGGGAATTCCAATCGCGGTTGTGCGAGTCAGTCAGTTCTGCCATAGGTTTGTTTAGGGCGCTGAGTGATTGGGGTTTTCGGTGCCTGCGAGTGAGCGAGGAAGTGGATTCGCCCTTGGCCAAATCGCTTTTGCTACTACATCTGTCTGTACCTTCGTCCGCTCGTGACCGGCCGTGGTCGACCTTGAGTAATCACAGAACCGCCGCGTCAGGCGCCAAGCTCTGCAAGTCGCCGCCGTACCTCGTCATTCGTCGGAGTCGCTGTTGCGCCTTGCTGCTAGTCCGGGTTACCATCACGCACCGCGCCATGCCTTGACCCGCAACTACATCACGCTATGATGATAACCACCGCGGCAACCCACGGCCTCGAGCCATCACCTTCTGTTGTGTGTTGCCGCGGCCCTGAGCCGTCGCTCCTCGGCTGCACCCGCCACTGCAGCCTGCCAACCAAGATTGCACTAAAACGCCACCCGCTCTAAACCGCCGAAGGATTTTGGGTTGTCCCCGCGCAACCCCGTGCTAGAACCGCTGCCGGCCTCTCCTCTCCCAGTAGCCACCGCAACCATTTTTCACTGCGGCTGGCTCCGCGCCCCGCACCGCCGTGGTACTTGTGAACTGCTTGCAGCAGAGGAGGCAGGCGCCGCCCAACTTCGTGGCTGTAGCCAAGTCGCCGCAGGCCTCGGCCACAGCCGCGCCGGGTTACCTCTGCTTCCGCACGCATGGCTCGTCCCGCCCCCGCATGGCCGGTTGTGCTTGCTCTGCCCGGAAAGAAGGAAACAAAGGGATAAGTGTGGCCCGTTGAAAAAAAAGTGAAAACAGACCGGTTGGAAATACGATGATTGACATGACTGGCTCGTCCTAGGAAAAGATCAGGTGCTATCTACCTTATTTATTTTTTCAATATACTTTAAGTTCCTCTATGAACAATTGTCCTCCCTTTAATAGGTTTGTTCCATGATCATGGCAGAGATGATAAGATCATCTATCATCCAAATACATCAGGACAATTATTCACAGCCGAAGTGGAGTTATATCATGGATATGGAGTGCATAGCATCGCCATTTGGCACTACATTTATCCATGCTGCCGTGCTCAACGGAAATGCTTATGCTACCGGCCTTGCGGTCTGGTCTACATCAGCATACCGGGCCGCACCTGTCTGCAGGAGCTATTTATTGAGTATGAGCAAGTCACTGCTTGGGTAGCCCGTTTTTCTTCCAACAAATTGGAGGCAAATTATCATTTAGCCGCCGTCTGCGCTGGAGGGCTCAATCGACATGCGCACAAATCGTTGCCACTATAGTTTGGTTAACTTCAAACAGCTAGTTGGAAAGAACCATTGGCCGAGTTGCTGACATGGCTCATACGGGATCATTTATCACCCGCCGCAGTCACCTCAACCTTCTATGGACTCACATCGTATTATCAACACCAATGATATATACCTTCTGCTATGGTCAAGTACGGAGAATCTCAAGACAACTCCTTGAGTCATCTTAAGACTCGGGGGCTACGATGATATGACTCAGCAAGTCTTGCCAGTTTTAGAAAATTCAAGTGCCCCAGGATGTTGAAGGGAAAGATAACCCGGTCCCGGAGGCTATTGTTATATTGATGAAAATTTAAAGGTCGTCACAAAGTTTCCAGCTTAAAAAGAAGGATTCCGGTTGAAAATCCGGTTCAAAGGAAGTCAGTCTCACTGAAGCTCTCAAATATCTGTTTTACAATCCGGTTCAAGGGAAATCTATCTCCCGCAAAGCTCTGAAGCTCTCAAATCCGGTTTAAGAATTTCCGTTTTGAAAAAAGGAATTAATTTCTCGCAAGTTCGAGTTTAAAGGCCGTCAGAAAATTTTCGTCTAAAAATAAAGATTCCGGTTCAAAATTCGGTTCAAGGGAAAGATGTCTCCCATAAAGCTTTGAAGCTCTCAATATCCGGTTCAAAATCCCGGTTCAAGAAGAATTTATCTCTTGCAAAAAGTTAAAGGTTGCCAAAGAGGACCTGCTACCCCGACGTGCGTTCAAACATGGGTATCCTGCCTTATGGTCTCATCTTCATATGATCACTTAGGGGCTTCCTGTTCAAACATAGGTGTATTCACCAAAAAGAACATAACATTACTACGCTCTTGATGCGGCTATTAAGCTGATATTATCATAAGGGGCCAAGAGAGTTTGTTGCACAGCACAACTCAAACATAGGCACCCGGCGAGCACAACTCAGAAATATATCACATGGGGGCTTCTGCTTGCAAAGCGAAGTCCTATCCATTAATCCGGCTATCACGACACAACAAAACTTGGGAGCTTCACACCCAAGGGGCCAAAGAGAGTCTTGTTGCTACGCACAACTCAAACATAGGCACCCATTGAGCAGAGCTCACAAAGTTACTTGGGGGCTCTTTGTGTAAAGTAACAAAGAGTTTGAAAGGGCCCTTGTAATTGGGTATGGACCCACGGCTTGGAAGCCTGGTGTATTCACCTAAAACCCCGGGTTAACCTGTCTTCATCACGTAAGCCACTCCTATCTAGGTAATCCTGGCATGACCCGCCGAATGTTTGACAAGTTACTCTTATACAGACCCTGAACTTGTCAAAGTTAAAACGATGATTGGTTAGTTGGAGGCCCATCTTAAAAGGCTTTGTCAAATGGTTTAACTCAGCGGCCTGGCAGCCCATGAAAAGCCTCGAACTTGGGCCTGGCAGCCCTTGAAAAGCCTCGACTACACGATTTTATTTGCCTTTGTCAAGATTTTTCTCTTTTGATAAATTTTATGTTGAACCGGCGTCTATCGACCCGGCATGACTATCAGTCATCAACTTAACCCGGTGTTCATTAACCCGGCTCGACTTTCAACTACAAGTTGTCAGTACATAATCACTTATAATCCGGTGTTTATTGACCTGGCCTAGCTTTGGACTATAAGTCGCCAGTATATATTTGGATTGCGCCATTGGAATTATGTGCTTATAAATCATTGGGTATATTATTCAAATAGCCAACATGGCTAGATTTTTATTATGGTTATCAATAACCAGTATCATGATTAAGGTTTTCAAAGTCGCTTTAGCGCAATGGCTATCATATTATCAATAGATATGATTTATTCTACAATTGAAGGAATAGTCCCGAGTTGCTGCAGGCTTACGACCCGGCACTTGGGGGCTACATTATTTCAGTTGAAATTACATCAAATACATAAGTCTCATGTCGCTGCAAGCATGCACCATGACACTTGGGGGCTAATGCAAAGTCATTTTTTGCTCACCTTATTGAAGACCCGACTCATCACATTGTAATGAGCCGGCCCTTGGGGGCTACATGTTGTTGTTCAAAGTTTACAAGATTATATTTACAAAGTCCCTTCTCATTATTGCATAATGACCTGGCCCTTGGGGGCTACACTGGTTGAAGTTTTTATGAGCATCAGGCAATTACAAGTCCCAGGTTGCTGCAAGCATGACAACCCGACACTTGGGGGCTACTATGTGGAATACTCAATTCTGACTAGTGATTGAGACGAACAACCTGGATTTCTTCAAGATTGTGATATTTATATTGAAGCAAGTCTTAAGCTGTTGCTATGCTATCTTCTTAAGATTTGGGGGCTACAAGTGATAGGCATATAAGAGGTATATTTTCAAGCTGGATGTTAACTACAAGTATGACCAAGTGCTATCAGTATTTATATACCGGTGATGTTGGCAATAATAAACCGGCAAGTTCTACATCCTTAAACCGGCTGAAGATCAGATGATTATTTCAAGGACCAATATTGTTTTTAAGCATCGGGAGCTGAATCAAAGGAGTTATTCTTCACAATATATTTTCTATGAGAAACCAATGTCAGCAAATTGATTATGAAGCTGACCTATTAAACCGGATTTTCTAGAAGAAGGAAGTGACAAGGACTTAAGGATGATCAGGATCAGTTTAACATGGATAAATCCAAATTAAACTGGGGGCTAATGTCGGGGATATACCCCGCGGTATGACCCGGCCGGAGTCATAATCCATTTGGGACTTGTTAAACCAGCAAGTGTTAAACCGGCAGATAGTTAAGACAAATGGCTAAGACAGACGATAAACCGTCGAGTGTTAAACCGACAGAGTTAAGACAGATGGTAGCACCGGCAGGTGTTAAGTCAATCATAACCTGGTAGACAATGTTAAACCAGCAGACCATGTTAAACCGGCAGACAATGTTAAACCGGCAGAAAATGTTAAAACGACAGACAATGTTAAACCGGCAGACGTTGAGAAGCCCAGGAAGGGAAGTCAAAATAGTTTAAGTCATAGTCCGAGATGGACTCTACATGTAACCCGCACCTTCAACTTATATAAGGAGGGGCAGGGCTCCCCAAAGAGGGACAAGCAAGAAACAATATCTAGGGCTAGACACAACTAGAGGAGAGCCGGTTTACAGCGATTTCCTCGTGATGATAATGAGATCTACCTCAAACAGCATGTAGGGTTTTTACCGGATGATGTTCCCTGGGGCCCGAAGCTGTCTAACCCCCTGTCTTGTGTTGCGTCTCTCGATTCCGCTCAACCCCTCTCAAGGTACCACATAGATGCGTTGGGCTCGCGACTAAGTCCTGACACTAAGGACATCTGACGTGTTAATTCCACGACAGGCGGGCGAGCAAAGAAGATGGCGTGTGTGGCCGAGCAGTGAGCGGGGGGATATGGTACGCGCGAGCTACCAAGGAAGATGGCGCAGGCAGGCGATCAGTGAGCAGGGGAAAATGGTGTGCGGCCGACGATGGGGAAAAGAGGAGGAAGAAGAAGAGAGGAGGAAGAAGAGGGAAAGATGGGGAAGAAAGTGCATTAAATCTCAATTCTGCTAGTACTACTACCAGGATATACCGTCCTTCGGAGTGTAAATAGTTAAGCTGATGACCTGTGGGTCTACCTCAAGAGGGCCCATATATCAGTTAATGGAAGAGAGAGGTGCGTAGGCGTATTTGCGGAAGCATGCTACATTGGGAAACTTGATGGTAGTACTGGGTAAGGCTGATTCAGCTTATTAATTAAGTGTCCCATCTACTGCAGTGTGTATTGTCACTTCACTGTGAAGACTAGTTGAATAGTTCTCTCTGACCGAGATGGGGAATAATGGATCGCCAAGACTTCCTATCTACAGTATCCCTATGTCTCTACTCTTATCCTCTCCAACAAGATGAAACATTGGCCAAGGCACTCGGCGCCAATAATGTAGGAGTACTAGTAGTATTTTGCGTCAATTTTTGACCATCTATTTAACTAATAAAATGTTAATGCATTTCACCAGAAATCATATCACTGAATTCGTATTTGAACATAGTTTTTAATGCTATGGTTTTTATGACATGCATTGACACTTTGTTAGTTAAATTTACGGTCAAAATTTTACACTAAGTACGAAGGGGACCATTAAACCAGGATGGAGGTTTATATATAGGTCAATAAAAAAATCATCAACCAAGGTAGTAGTAACTGATTAGTGCCCGAAGATTTTTTTTCCCTGAAAGTACTCAATAGTGGGCTCGTTTTCCACAAGAAAATTGCGTTTACGAACGTATTAATTAGAATGCATGTGTGAGGAACAAATGACCAGAACTTTTACACGCATTGGTGAGTTTTCTCTTAATTCTTGCATGCAACGTTTTAATGAAGATTGAAATATGAACATGTCAATGGGAGGGAGTAAAAGCCTCATGCATGCAGGCATGCATGCAACATGCAATACTCACACGTACACATGCACGCACGCAACACTCACGCATCCATGCGGCACACAACACATGACGCAACACACACGCTCACGCTCAAGTGCTCAACCTACTCCCTCCATCCGTGAAAGGCTGTACATATAGAGGTTTACGCATTGACCATGAGGAACCGAAACTTCATGACATAATTAACGCCCAAAAGTAGCAGACTTATGTGTGCATGCGACCATTGAGAGAAGATGATGAAATGAAGGTTGTTGCATGCTGTAATTAAGGTTAAACATGTAGCCTATAGCAAGAGCACAAGTTGATGCATTAGTCAATCAATATTTTTTAGATTAAAGCCTAAGTGCACTGGAAGTGTAAATGTACACTTTTTGTTGGAAGACCGAGGGAGTACATGTCCATGCACTCACATACACAGCCAGGGTGGTGTTGGAGATATGCCCTAGAGGCAATCATGTATGATGATATTTCCTATGTGTTTATGAATGAAGATAGTCCTTGGATGTAATCAATGATACTTGTTGGCAAGTACGTGACTTGTCTGTGAGATCTTGTGTTGTATGATACATCCTAAATTGTCCCTAGTCGCAAGTGACGTGTGGGCACATGTCAGACTACACTAGCATATGACACGGTCGATGGCTTGGTCTCACTAGACATGGAGCATTGGATGCTACCAAGATAATATGGACTTGGAAGGATCTGTTCAGATTCGACGTAGTCAAAATCGAGTCGAGATAAGGTCTGAGTCGGACAGACCCAACTATGGGACACAACGATATGTCATTTGTGAGTCTCTAGTACAATATACGTTCTATGTCCTAAGAATTGAGCTGACGCATGTACTCGGGATGGTGAAAGACTTGCTTTGGGCTAACCAAATGCTACTCCATGACTGGGTAGTTACAAACGTAGTTTCGGGTTTGTCCAGTCCCATGCTGCGAGACATGGTCGAGCAAGATGTGATTTCCCCTTCGATCAGGAGAGATATACTCTGGGCCCCTCGTGTGATCCGACCAGGATAAGCATGGCCATGTGACAAGGATTATGAGATAATCCAGTTTATGGTCGGTATCACTGGAACGAGAAAGAGGTCGGGGTAGCACAAGGATGACAGTCTCACCTTGAGCCCGACAACATATATCGTGAGGCAAAGGGAACATAAGTGTGACACGTTGTACAGGTTCGCCTAACCAGCTTCATAGTCTGCTTGGTGGTCGGCACGCCTTGCTAGAGGCTGCTACTAACCGTGCAGGTTGGAGGTGATCCAAACTATGATCAAGCCAACTTGAACCTAAGGGGTCGCGCGCTTAAGGGAAGGAACCTATGAGGTCGGTTCGGGGGACACTGGTCGGATGTGATCCAAGCTGGACTTGGAGCGCGACCGATTAGACTTTGGGCTGTAGGATCCGTGCAAGGCCCAAGTGTTGAGCCCGTGATGGATGCCTATAAATTGTGGAGGTGCAGCACACTTATTCAGTTGATCGCTTTGGCGCTTTCACTAGGGTTTGCATGTGTTGCAAATAGACACCTCCACTCGTCGCCGGTTGTGTGATCGGATCTAGCAGTCCATCGCACGACGTTCCTCCTGCACGCGCGGATACCGCTAGAGGCGGTGCACTTGTGCCGCTCAGGTGAACCTGTACGAGGGATCCGACGACCGGCTGTTCCAGGGAGATCGGACGAGGGAGATCAGACGAGGAGGAGACGAACCACGCGGACGCGCTGCCTCAACTCTACTTCCACTGCATGGTGCTGTGCGTCTAGTGGTAACGATCTATGATCTATCTCCCGTAGCATGTTCTTGGTTGTTCTACGCATAGGAAATTTTAGTTTGCAATCAACGCACCCTACCGTAGATCTCAACAGTGGTATCAGAGCCTCTGCTACAGGATTGAGATCCAGATCGTATGCATAGATATGTGGAGGCGGCAGATGAGATCTGTTGTTGTTGATCGGCTGTGTGAATGGTTGATGAGATCAACTGCACATGGGATCGATGAGGCAATGTTTTCTGATGATCAGATCGATGAGGTCGTGACACAACCTACCCCTACCGGTCGGTATACGCCATCGAGGTCAATAGTGTAACATAAATTTGA
Organism: Triticum dicoccoides; assembly: GCF_002162155.2. Lineage (NCBI taxonomy): Eukaryota > Viridiplantae > Streptophyta > Magnoliopsida > Poales > Poaceae > Triticum > Triticum dicoccoides. The sequence goes on along the minus strand of NC_041383.1, from coordinate 339,643,601 downwards.
ATCGCACTCGCGATGATCGATAAGATCGGTCAGATCCGAAAATTCGGCGTGATCGGAGTTCAGATGTGCTCTGTGATTTCCGCCGTGTGCGTAGCGCCTTGTATTTCATAAACGATCACTCAAACTAGTAGAATGCGATTCTATGCGTAACTTTGTTTTGCAGGTTTGATGTGAATAGTATGGCTCATGTGTATGTGATGTATGTGTGTAAATTATACATGGCCTACGTGTCATGTTTGTCAGCCGGCAGGAGCCAAAGTGCTGTCATTATAATGTATAACGACTTGCGTGTTGACTTGTGACTCTATGTAAAATTCATTACTAGTTGTAGTAGTTGGATAATAGAGATCAGGTTGGTGGCTTGGCGTCCCGGCGTGACAAACAAGATGGAGTTCCTAGATGATCATCGGAGTCGGAGCCGATCTGGAAGAACATCTATGAAGGAGCCATACTATTTCACAATATGTGTTTATTTGTGATTGATATGCTTCTTTGTTTCTATGCATGTTAGAATGGTAGAATGACCCCTCATGAATATCAAGCGAATTTCCATCCCCGATGTTGCACCTTCGCACGTCAAGTACGTCTAGTAGTAGGCTCATAAAATTGGGGTGCTGTTGGGTGTCCTTGAACTGAAGGGTTTGTGTCATACACGGACATGCACTGCATCGGGTTAACTTGACAAGGCTATCAAAACGGTTTTGGGCCTTGTGGCAAAGAAGGTTGGGAGCTGTGGTATGAGATACCTTCCCGACCGGCAGGAGTCATATAGAGATACGATTAGTAAGGAGTTGCTTACCGGATAGGTATGTTGGCTAGCAGTGATGCTAAAGCTCACTAGTCGCATGCGCTAGTCTGATCCTGAATCACTGAGAGTTTGCGGAGGGATGCTGACTTCAGTGGGAGTATTTCTGTTTAGGCTTGAATTACTCTACATAAACACATTGCTTAGTGATTGCATATTTTCTGTTGTAGATCAATGGCATCACCTGATCAACCCAACTTTGCATTGAAATCAATTCTAGAAAAGGATAGACTGAATGGAACAAACTTTACCACCTGGTATAGAAATCCGAGAATTGTTCTCAAGCATGATAAAAAGGAACATGTTCTAGAGGATCCACTTCCAGAGGAACCTGCCGATAATGCTAATACCACAAACAGGAATGCCTACCAAAAACTTGTTGATGAATCAAACAAGATCAACTGCCTCATGCTGGCTTGTATGGAGCCCGATTTGCAACAACATTTCGAAGATGTTGGGGCTTTCGATATGATCGAGAGTCTCAAGAGCATGTTTCAGGTACAGGCTAGGACCGAGAGGTTCAACGTCTGGCGATCCTTGATGGATTGTAAGCTTAAGGAAGGTGATCCACTGAGCCTGCATGTGATCAAGATGATCGGATATGTGCAAGCGTTGGATCGTTTGGGCTTCTCGCTCTTGGATGAGCTGGCTACTGATGCAGTTCTGGGTTCTCTTCCGCCCAGCTATGGGACGTTCATCTTGAACTATCATATGCATGGCATGGATAAGAAGCTCACTGAATTACATGGGATGCTCAAAGTGGCAGAGCAGGATATTAAGAAAGGCACGCATCAAGTGTTGATGGTGCAGAAACCGGCTAAGTTCAAGAACAGTTGGTCCAAGAAAAAGGCTAAGGCAAAGGGAACGGAGACGGTGACCTCCACCGCTGCGCTGAAGTTTGGACCGGACTCGAAGACCGTTTGCTATGTCTGCAAGGAGACCGGTCATTGGAAGAGGAACTATAGCAAGTGGCTTCCAGAGCATGGCAAGAAGGCCGGAAATGCTTCTTCAGGCAAAGGTACACTTGTTGCATATGTTATAGACATTTACCTTGCTCACATACCTAGTATCTCTTGGGTATTTGGATCGGTTGTTCATATTTGCAACTCGATGCAGGGGCTGGTAAGAACTAGGCATGTGGCACAAGGGGAGATTGACATCAGGGTCGGCAACAAAGCAAGAGTTGCTGCGTTGGAGGTCGGCACGATGCAGCTCCAGCTTCCTTCTGGATTTATTTTGGAATTGGATAATTGTTATTATATTCCTGCACTTAGTCGGAACATTATTTCTGCCTCATGCTTAATGAGTCAGGGTTATGAGTTCAATTTAAAGGACAATGGTTGTTCGTTTTATTTGAATGGCATGTTCCACGGCTATGCACCCATTGTTGATGGGCTTTTTATACCGAATCTAGAACAGGAACCAGTCTATAACGTGAATTTCAAGAGGCATAAGCCCAATGACATAAATCCGACATACTTCTGGCATTGTTGGCTTGGACACATTAGTCTAAAGCGCATGAGGAAGCTCCATGATGATGGGCTCCTAACTTCATCTGACTTTGAGTCGTTCGAGACATGTGAATCATGCTTGCTCGCCAAGATGACTAAGTCTCCTTTCGCAAAGAGTTGCGAGAGGGCGTCCGAGCTGTTGGAACTTATACATAGTGATGTGTGTGGTCCAATGAGCACAACTACCAAAGGTGGCTATCAGTACTTCGTGACTTTTACCGGCGACTTCAGTAGATATGGATATATCTATTTGATGAGGCACAAGCCGGAAACCTTTGAAAATTTCAAAGAGTTTCAGAATGAGGTTGAGAATCAACTCGGCAAGACTATAAAACTTCTACGATCAGATCATGGAGGTGAGTACATGAGCCAGGAGTTTGATGATCATCTGAAAAGCTAAGGTATAGTACCTCAACTCACACCTCCGGGTACCCCACAGAGAAACGGCGTATTGGAATGGAGGAATATGACCTTGTTGGACATGGTCCGTTCAATGATGAGCAAATTGGATTTACCCTTGTCATTCTAGGGATACGCTCTAGAAACTATAGCTTTCACACTTAACAGGGTACCATCAAAATTCGTAGACAAGACACCACATGAGATGTGGACCGGGAAGAGTCCTAGTTTGTCTTTCCTAAAGATTTGGGGTTGTGAAGCATTTGTCAAGCGACTTATGTAAGAAAAGCTTACACCCAAGTCGAATAAATGCATATTCGTGGGATATCCGAGGGAAACCTTGGGATATAGCTTCTACAACCGGGAAGAGAACAAAGTGTTTGTTGCTCGGAACGGGGTTTTCCTTGAGAAAGAGTTTCTCAGTCGGGAGGCCAGTGGGAGGACGGTCCGACTCGAAGAAATTCGAGGATCACTCGGGGGCAGCTCGGCTGGTGATGAGATCATACGGGAGTCAGTTAGGGAACCTGTGGTGGAAGCGGCACCGGAACCACGGAGGTCGGAAAGATTGCACAGAGTGCACAATATATTGTTGCTAGAAAGAAACGAGCCGACCACGTATGCGAAAGCATGGTGAGCCTAGATTCTGAGGCATGGCTGGAGGCCATGAGATCCGAGTTAAAGTCCATGGATGAGAATCAAGTTTGGGACTTGGTTGATCCGCCGTCTGGCGTAACGGCCATTGGTTGCAAATGGGTCTTTAAGAAGAAAACCGATGTGGATGGAATGTTCAGATCCACAAAGCTTGGCTTGTCGCTAAGGGTTATGGACAAGTTCAAGGAATTGACTATGACGAGACTTACTCGCCAGTAGCAATGCTGAAGTCGGTGAGGATCGTACTAGCTATAGCTGCTTATTTCGATTACGAGATATGGCAGATGGATGTCAAGACGGCTTTCCTTCATGCAAATTTAACCGAGGACTTGTATATGATACAGCCCGAGGGTTTTGTCGATCCGACTAGCGCTAGTAAGGTATGCAAGCTCAAGAGATCCATTTATGGGTTGAGGCAAACATCTCGGAGCTAGAATATTCTTTTTGATGAGGTCATCACTTGTCTTTGGTTTCATCAAAAGCGAAGAGGACACTTGTTTATACAAGAAGTTAAGTGGAAGCTCAATAGTGTTCTTGATCTTGTATGTGGATGACATATTACTGACCGGAAATGATGTTTCAATGCTAAACTCGATCAAGGAGTCATTGAATGGCAAGTTTTCGATGAAGGACCTTGGTAAGGCAGTGTATATTTTAGGCATTAAGATCTATAGAGATAGATCGAGGAGTCTGCTCAACTTAAGCCAGAGCACGTACATAGATAAAGTGTCAAAGCGGTTCAACATGAGTGAGGTGAAGAAAGGGTTCTTGCCACTCTCACATGGTATAAGGCTAAGCGAGACTCAGAGTCCTTCGACATCTGAATGAGCGAAGCAGGATGAGTAGGATTCCGTATGCCTCGGGAATTGGATCCATCATGTATGCCATGATATGTACAAGGCCTGATGTTGCTTTTGTAATAAGCCTAACAAGTAGACACCAGGCCAACCCAGGTGAGAGTCACTAGGCAACGGTAAAGACTATTTTGAAGTACCTGAAAAGGACTAAAGAGATGTTCTTAGTTTATGGAGGTGAGGAAGAGCTCGTCGTAAAGGGTTACGCTGATGCTAGTTTCCAAACCGATAGAGATGATTGTCGATCACAGACCGTATTCGTGTATGTCATGAATGGAGGAGCAGTGAGTTGATGAGTTCCAGGAAAGATACGGTGGCCGATTCTGCCACAGAAGCCAAATACATTGCGGCTTGTGAAGCTGCAAAGGAAGGTGTTTGGATCCGAAACTTTCTGGATGATCTTGGTATTTTCCCAGCCTCGGTAAAACCGTTGGACATTTATTGTGATAATTCTGGTGCCATCGCACAAGCCAAGGATCCAAGGAATCACCACAAGGTCAGACGCATAGATCAAAAATATCAGCTGATATGAAAGATCGTAAAGAATGGTGTTGTAGAGTTATGCAAAATTCACACAGATGCAAATGTTGCAGATCCGTTGACTAAGCCGCTTCCGCAACCCAAGCATGAGGGGCACGTTAGAGCTATGGGCATACGATGTCTATTTGATTGACTCTAGTGCAAGTGGGAGACTGTTGGAGATATGCCCTAAAGGCAATCATGTATGATGATATTTCCTATGTGTTTATAAATAAAGATAGTCCTTGGATGTAATCAATGATACTTGTTGGCAAGTACGTGACTTGTCTTTGAGATCTTGTGTTGTATGATACATCCTAAATTGTCCCTAGTCACAAGTGACGTGTGGGAACATGTTGGACTAGACTAGCATATGACACGGTCGATGGCTTGGTCTCACTAGACATGGAGCATTGGATGCTAACCGGATAATATGGACTTGGAAGGATCTGGTCGGATTCGACATAGTCGAATCTGAGTCGAGATAAGGTCTGAGTCGGACAGACCCAACTATGAGACACATCGATATGTCATCTGTGAGTCTCTAGTACAACATACGGTCTATGTCCTAAGACCTGAGCCGACGCATGTACTCGGGATGGTTACAGACTTGCTTTGGGCCAACCGAACGCTACTCCATGACTGGGTAGTTACAAAAGTAGGTTTCGGGTTTGTCCAATCCCATGCTGCGAGACATGGTCGAGCAAGATGGGATTTGCCCCTCCGATGAGGAGAGATATACTCTAGGCCCCTTGTGTGATCTGACCAGGATAAGCATGGCCATGTAGATAATCCAGTTTGTGGTTGGTATCACTGGAACGAGAAAGAGGTCGGGCTAGCACAAGGATGACAGTCTCGCCTTGAGCCCGACAACATATATCGTGAGGTAAAGGGAACATAAGTGTGACACGTTGTATAGGTTCGCCTAACCAGCTTCATAGTCTGCTTGGTGGTCGACACGCCTTGCTAGAGGCCACTACCAACCGTGCAGGTCGGAGGTGATCCGAACTGTGACCAAGCTGACTTGAACCTAAGGGATCGTGCGCTTAAGGGAGGAACCTACGAGGTCGGTTCGGGGGACACTGGTCAGATGTGATCCGAGCTGGACTTGGAACGCGACCTAGTAGACTTTGGGCTTTAGGATCCATGCAAGGCCTAAGTGTTGAGCCCGTGATGGATGCCTATAAATAGTGGAGGTGCGGCTATCGGTGTCAAAACCAGCGGATCTCGGGTAGGGGGTCCCGAACTGTGCGTCTAAGGCTAATGGTAATAGGATGCGAGGGACACAATGTTTACCCAGGTTTGGGACCTCTCTATGGAGGTAATACCCTACTTCCTACTTGATTGATCTTGATGAATATGAGTATTACAAGAGTTGATCTACCACGAGATCATAATGGCTAAATCCTAGAAGTCTAGCCTATGAGGTTATAATTGTTGTCCTACGGACTAAACCCTCCGGTTTATATCGACACCGGAGGGGGCTAGGGTTACACAAAGTCGGTTACAAAGAAAGGAATCTACATATCATAATCGCCAAGCTTGCCTTCCACGCAAAGGAGAGTCCCATCCGGACACGGGATGAAGTCTTCTATCTTGTATCTTCATAGTCCAACAGTCTGGACCAAGTATACAGTCTGGCTGTCCGAGGACCCCTTAGTCCAGGACTCCCTCAGTAGCCCCTGAACCTGGCTTCAATGATGATGTTTCGGCACGCATATTATCATCGGCATTGCAAGGCGGGTTCCTTCTCCGTATACTACAACATAGCCTTCCGAACATAAAAACATTTCCGGCTCTGCAAAACAAGTACCACACACAACCATAGAGAGTATAATATTTCACGAGTCCAATCCGCTGACAACTTTTTGTAGCGTGACATCATGCCTCTGCTCGGTCATTATTAGAACCGTTTTTAGCCTACCGCTCCATATTTTCAGGTGCGGTTTCATTAGCACGTCTTGTCAAAGCGGAGATCGTGTCCCCTTATCACGGGATTCTCATCAATACAGGCATGGGTAATCCAACTGTGTCATCTGCACGACGCTTGGGGAATAGGCAAATTTTAAGGCAAGCAGGGAGGTGCATGACTTTTACTGCCTTTATAAAGGGATAAGGATTCACCTTTTTACACCAATGCCTTCTCCTTCCTCTGCCCATCCATTCTCGACCTCCAGCGCCCAAGCTCTCGCCTTCTCCACCCAAAAAAAAGCACTCTAATCATGTCCGAATCCGGAGTAGGAGGCAAGTGGATGGCCTCCTCCATCAAGAAGAAGGACATCAAGGAGCTCTGGGAGGCTGGGTACCTGGCCAAGGACATCGCTCATTGACTTCCGGCCAAGGGACAAATCGTTCCCACCCCAGAGCCCCAAGAGAGGGTTGTGTTCCTCACACACTTCGTCTACGGGCTGGGATTCCTCCTCCACCCGTTCGTCCGCAGACTGATGTACTACTACAGGCTGGACTTCCATGATTTGGCCCCCAACTCTATCCTCAACATCTCGGCATTTATTGTCGTGTGCGAGGCCTTCCTCTGCATCCCACCTCACTTCGACCTATGGCAGAAGACCTGCAATGTGAAGCCGAAGGTGGTGAGCGGCCAACAAGCAGAGTGCGGAGGTGCCATGGTGGGCAAGATGCCCAATGTCACCTGGCCCGAAGGCTCCTTTGTGGAGACTGTCAAAGGGTGGCAGTCGGGGTGGTTTTACATCACCGAGCCATGCGACACCAATTGGGCGGCGGCCCCCGTGTTCCGACCCGGAGTCCTGATGCGGCTCACCTCCTGGCAAGAGAAAGGCATGGCATGGGGCTCTTCGGATGAGCTGACATCGCTCCAGACGCGGGTCCAGAGCATGATAATCAAGAAAGTCAAGCTCGTCAACGTAATCCAGGTTATGCTTGTCCGCCGGATTCTTCCGTGCCAAAGCCGGACTTGCTATCTGTGGGAGTTTAATCCGGCCAAGCACCAGAGCCTATTAGAGCTCTTCAGCATGACGCACGAAGAAATCTGGAAGGTGCTCTTTAAGGCCAACAAGGTGCCGCCGGCCACGGACGAGGATCGTTGGCACGACCTAACTCACCCAACTAATCCGGTAAGTTATCTCATGTTTTTAAGGTGTACCCTTTACTCACATATTAGAGGAAGGCACCTAAGTTTCCCTATCGATTATTTCAGGACTGGACAAAGATAGCGGAGCGGATTGACTGTCCGGCTCCGCTGCCTGAAGGCCCAGAGACTCCGCTCCTGATGAAGATGTTGTTTCTGGCGCCTTACGAGGTGCCGGAGAAGAAGGCCAAGGGTACCAAAAGTGGTCTTCGCCGCAAGGGCACTTTGGACGTGACGTCCGAAGATGCCGAGGCGCACTCCTCCGCCGAAGACGACGTGGAAGAGGAGGAAGAGGAAGAAATCCACTCCCCCCTGCAGGAAAAAAAGAGAAAGGGACGACCTCCACGCATCCGGAGGCCGTGGCGTCCAAGAAAGGGAAAGCTTCCTTTCCGGACAGCTCCACAACGGCCACCAACAACAGCTGGGAGTGGAAGCCCAGGGAGAAGCCCCTAGCCGAATTGTAAGTGTCTAGACATGTATTTGTATTTGGATTCTTTACTTTATTGTTTTAATGTGCTTAAATTCTGCATTTGCAGTCCGGTTCAGTCCCACCTTGAGCGGTCCTTATCAGAGGATTCGCTGGACCCAGCGGCGATGGACAGCGGGACCCTTCCGTCGACCACCTCTCCCCGGGACCTGGATGGCACCGAAGCATCATCCCGAAGGATCCCCAGCCCAGGAGAGAATTCGGCGGCAGTCCGGGAGGCGCCAGAGGGTGAAGCCTTGGCTGCCGGACACACGGGAGAGCAGACTCCCATGGACACTGATGATGGGGCCCGTATTCAAATCGACCCTCATCCGAATATAATTCCGGAGACCCCTATGGTTTTGGAATCAGGCGAGCAGCCCCCTTCTAAGGGAAGGGGCGCGCCTATCCCGCCGGTGACCTTTGTCCAACCAGAGGCACCGGGCAGGTTGCTGGAAGCGCTAAAAGGCGCTTCCATTGTTGACGAACACCGTACCCTGATGGGTACAGTGATTGGGAAGGTCCAGTCTGTGAAACGTGGATTGACCAAAGCCTGCACTAGCCTTCTAACGGTGTTCGGAAAGAAAAGCCGAACAGAGGATCAAATAAATTTTGCAGGAGTCTAATCTAATATGTCTATGTGAATAAGCAGGCATCGCTGCTGGCTGCGACCGCTCACACTACGGAAGTCTCGGGACTGAAGCAGAATCTGGAGCGGGCCGAGGAGGAGCTCGGCCACATGAAGAAGCAACTAGAGGACAGTCAAGGTATGCAATAACCTTGTATATATTCAGAAAGGACGAATGATTCATGCTGACTAAAGTGTCCTGAACTTTATTAGGGTCAACGACCGAGGTAGCTGTCGGTGTCAAAACCGGCGGATCTCGGGTAGGGGGTCCCGAACTATGCGTCTAAGGCTAATGGTAACAGGAGGCGGGGGACACAATGTTTACCCAGGTTCGGGCCCTCTCTATGGAGGTAATACCCTACTTCCTACTTGATTGATCTTGATGATATGAGTATTACAAGAGTTGATCTACCACGAGAACGTAGAGGCTAACCCTAGAAGCTAGCCTATGATTATGTAACGCCCCGGATCCGATGTGCCAGGTGTCTTCCAGCTATTCGCTGTTGTTGCCATGTCTTTTGCTTACGTGTTGCATTTTCTCATGTCATCATCTGCATTTCATCTGCATGCTTTTCAAAACTTGCATCCGTTCGGGTTCCCCCGGTTCTCTCCGTTGTCCGTTCTGAGCCCAACCACACTCGCACGCGCCCGTTGCCCCTCTCAGACCTTGTTTTGTGAGCCGCCGAAAAACGTTCTCGTAATGGGCCGAGGTTTGCCGAGTGGCCTTGGTATATCACCGGTAGACCACCCGTCAAATTTCGTTCCATTTGGAGGTCGTTTGATTCCCCAACGGTTAACCGCGTAGCTCGAAAGCCCCTCTCTCTTTGCAGCCCAACACCCCTCCAAACAGCCCATGAGTCCATCCAAACCCCCTCCATGCTCTTTGCCGTTCAATCATGATCGTGTGGGCGAAAACCGCTCCCAATTTGGACCCTCCTAGCTCCCTCTACCTATAAAAAGGCCTCTCTCCCCGAAATTTCAGCAAACCCTAGCCTTCTTCTTCCTCCGCGCGCCGGACACGTTCACCCGGCGTCGGACACGTCCGCCGTCGCTCCCGGCCAATCCAGCCTTGCCACATGGCGCGTCCGCCGTCCCCGCGCTGCTGGCCCGCCAGGCCCGGGACGGGCCCCCGAGCCCGGCCGCG
>NC_041383.1:339548858-339633171 GCF_002162155.2 Triticum dicoccoides | reverse complement strand
CCTCGGCCTCCGCGCCGACAGCCGCCACCTCGCCTCCCGCCGGCGCCGCCCTCCTTCGCCTCCGTCCGGCGCTGCTTCACCGCCGTCGCCTCCGGTCGCCGTCCCCGTCTCCGGTCGCTGCTCCGGCCAGATTCGGGCGGGTGGATCAGATCCACCCGTCCCGCGATCCAAACGCCTAGCCCGTACCGCTCCATCCCGGATATCTCCGTCCCGCGTTGACTTTTCAGAGGGTAAAATTCCATGAAGTCCCTAAAATATTTGCATTCTGGTGCTATGTTCATCATGCCATAACTTCTTGCATGTAGCTCCATTTTGTGCGTGTAATATATCAAAATGTTCACAGTGAGATGCTCCTCATTTTGTCCCAATGTGCCATGCTTGTTTGAGTTCATCTTGATGCCCTAATCATCGTTGCAAGAGTGCTATATGATGTTAACTGCTGTCTGTTAACAGAACTCGCTGTTTTGTCTTTTTCATTGCATTCTGTGTGTGCATCCTATGAGCTTGATGTCTACATGAGTTTGGAGCTACTTCATGCCATATTTATAGTGGTTCAATCCATGTGTTTTTGTGAGTCTTGTATTGAGTGCACCGAGCTCGTGAAATAGGGTACTTGCTGTTGCTGTTTTGCTAGGCTGAATCTGCTATATCATGATGCTATGTAAACCTGCTGCTAAAAGTCATTCTGTGCATAATCTGGAGATGTTCACTAAGGAGGTTTTGTTACACATGTCATGCTCTATCCATAAATTCCCCTGTATGCATTTATAGCCTGCTGTAGCTTGTTGTAATCTTGCTCTCAAATTGCTAAATAATGTTGCTGTCAGCCTGTTAACATTAAGTTCGGTTTTGCCATGAGCTTTGCTAGTGATCCATGCACCCTATGAACTTGCTCTTGCCATGCTTGGCTTCATAAATATGTCATATTACTGTTTGTCACCTTGTCATGCCATGTATTGCGCTGTGGTTAGTGGTACAAGCTCACGAACATGCCTACTTATCGTTGTTCCTGCCATGTCTGAATCTGTCATATCACTTGCCATGTTTGGATGGATGCTACCATCATTTCTATTGGTCTTTGGAATTTGTTCAGTAAGGGAGTTTTGTTCTTTCTCTTTTGTGTTATCATGCCATGTTAAGTTCCAGTAGCAGGTTGTTTGATAGCTCTAAACATTGCAACCTGATGTTATTTCTGCCATGTCCAGTGATTTCTGCTAAGTCAGTAAACTGTTATTATACGCAACCTTGCCATGTTCTTTTGAGCATGTTATAGTGTTTTCTGGAGATAGCTCAATGTTCATGTTTTGTAATGCCTTACCTGTACTTTATGCCCATGCCTTTTGTTTTCACGTTGAGATGCTGTAGCATATTGTTTTGATGCTTGCTAGATGCCTAGTTGCTGTTTTGGACAGCTTGTCCTTTAAACTTGTTTCATGTGTATGTGTTGAACCATTGTTCCGTTTTGAGTGTGCTCTATATGGAACTTGCTTAGAATTGCATGTAGTTTCATCTTGTCATGTTGAATCCTTGTTTTGAGAATGTTTGCTTGATGTTTGAATGTATTTTGCATCAATGCCATGTTTGACTTGTTTTGCTCATATCTTCTAGGCCGTAGCTCCGAACCAACTGAACTTTATATGTAACTTGACTAGATTTTTGTGTAGATCATCTTGGTGCATATTAACTTGCTGTTTAACAACTTGAACATAAGGTTTATTCAGTTCTGGACCAATTTCTAAATTTGCATATGAGGACTTACCGGAATTGTTATATGTTGTTTCCGGCCTTATTTAACCTTGCTTTGATGTGTTGTTCTTGTATGCATCATCTCTTGCCATGAGTAGCTTCATGTAGTCTTGTCTTGCATCATACTTGGTTGAGCATCATGTCATGTATATGTGTGGTGTGTTTACCATCTTGTGTGCTTCTTCTCGATAGTTCCCGTTTCATTGCGATCGTCAGGATTCGTTCATCTACGCTTGGTTCGTCTTCGTGGCTTCATCTTCTTCACGGACTCGTTCTTTTTCCTAGCGGGATTTCAGGCAAGATGACCGCTACTCTAGATCTCACTACTATCATTGCTATGCTAGTTGCCTCATTCTATCGCTTTGCAGCGCTACCTATCTCTTGTCTATCAAGCCTCCCAGATTGCCATGTCAGCCTCTAACCTTTTTCACCCTTCCTAGCAAACCGTTGCTTGGCTATGTTACCGCTTTTGCTCGGCCCCTCTTATAGAGTTGTTAGTTGCAGGTGAAGTTTAAGATTGCTCCATGGTGGATAGGATTATGTTGGGATATCACAATATCTCTTATTTAATTAAGGCATCTATATACTTGGTAAAGGGTGGAAGGCTCGGCCTTATGCCTGGTGTTTTGTTCCACTCTTACCGACCTAGTTTCTGTCATACCGGTGTTATGTTCCTTGATTTTGCGTTCCTTACGCGGTTGGGTGATTTATGGGACCCCCTTGACAGTTTGCTTTGAATAAAACTCCTCCGGCAAGGCCCAACCTTGGTTTTACCATTTGTCTCACCACCACCTATAATTTCCCTTGGGAGTCGCGCTCCCGAGGGATTTTAGCCCCACCGGGCCAGTGCTTCTCTAAGTGCTGGTCCGAATCGAGCTGCCTGCGGGGCCACCTCGGGGAAACTTGAGGGCTGGTTTTACTTGTAGCTAGTATCATCCGGTGTTGCCTTGAGAACAAGATATGTGCAGCTCCTATCGGGATTGTCGGCACATCGGGCGGCTTTGCTGGTCTTGTTTTACAATTGTCGAAATGTCTTGTAAACCGGGATTTCGAGACTGATCGGGTCTTCCTGGGAGAAGGAATATCCTTCATTGACCGTGAGAGCTTGTGATGGGCTAAGTTGGGACACCCATGCAGGGTATAAACTTTTTCGAGAGCCGTGCCCACGGTTATGTGGAAGATGGGAATTTGTTAACGTCCGGTTGTAGAGAACTTGACACTCGACTTAATTAAAATGCATCAACCGTGTGGGTAGGCGTGATGGTCTCTTTTCGGCGGAGTCCGGGAAGTGAACATGGTTTTGGGTTATGTTTGAACGTAAGTAGTTTCGGGATCACTTCTTGATCATTGCTAGCTTCACGACCGTTCCGTTGTTTCTCTTCCCGCTCTCATTTGCATATGTTAGCCACCATATCATGCTTAGTCGCTGCTGCAACCTCACCACTTATCCTTTCCATGCCCATTAAGCTTTGCTAGTCTTGATACCCATGGTAATGGGATTGCTGAGACCTCGTGGCTCATAGATTACTACAACAGTTGCAAGTGCAGGTTATGCGATGATCATGACGCGAGAGTGATGTTTGCTTGTTTTGGAGTTCTTCTTCTGCTTCTTCTTCGATCAGGGGATAGGTTCCAGGTCGGCAGCCTGGGCTAGCATGGTGGATGTCGTTTGAGTTTCTGTTTGTGTTTCATCCATGGTCGTATGGTGCTCTTATGTAAGATGATGTTGTATTCGTGTGGCATTGTATGCCTTTTGTATGTATCCCCATCTATTATGTAATGTTGATGTAATGATATCCACCTTGCAAAAGCGTATCAACATGGGGTTCTATCCTTGGTGGGACCTTCGAGTCTCTTTAGGATAGTATCGCATATTGGGCGTGACAACTTGGTATCAGAGCCTCGACCGACCATAGGAGCCCCCCTTGATTGATCGTGTAGTTTGGCCGTTGTTGAGTCTAGAAAAAAACAATTTTCGGAGTCTAGTTATATTAGAGAGTAGGAATTCTTTATACTCCTTAGCCCCTCCGTCGCTCTGGTGAGGAATCTTGACGTAGGTGTTTTGAATTACTCCTCTTCCCCTTCAAAAACTTTCTTTAGGATCACGCAGTTGGTTTTCCGATCGTTGGTTCTCAGCTCTTTTTATCCGATGCATTTCTCGTCAAGTTGACTCGAGCTAGGTGTAGGACCTTGAAGTATGTATAGAGGGGGGGGGGGTGATTAGACTACTTGACCAATTAAAAACTTAACCTTTTCCCAATTTTAGAGTTTGGCAGATTTTAGCTATCTTAGGACAAGTCAAGCTATCATCAGACAAATCAAGCAAGCATGCAAAGAGTATATGGGCAGCGGAAATTAAAGCATGCAACTTGCAAGAAAGTAAAGGGAAGGGTTTGGAGGATTCAAACGCAATTGGAGACACGGATGTTTTTGGCGTGGTTCCGATAGGTGGTGCTATCGTACATCCACGTTGATGGAGACTTCAACCCACGAAGGGTAATGGTTGCGCGAGTCCACGGAGGGCTCCACCCACGAAGGGTCCATGAAGAAGCAACCTTGTCTATCCCACCATGGCCGTCGCCCACAAAGGACTTGCCTCAGTAGCGGTAGATCTTCACGAAGTAAGCGATCTCCTTGCCCTTACAAACTCCTTGGTTCAACTCCACAATCTTGTCAGAGGCTCCCAAGTGACACCTAGCCAATCTAGGAGACACCACTCTCCAAGAAGTAACAAATGGTGCGTTGATGATGAACTCCTTGCTCTTGTGCTTCAAATGATAGTCTCCCCAACACTCAACTCTCTCTCATAGGATTTGGATCTGGTGGAAAGAAGATTTGAGTGGAAAGCAACTTGGGGAAGGCTAGAGATCAAGATTCATATGGTAGGAATGGAATATCTTGGCCTCAACACATGAGTAGGTGGTTCTCTCTCAGAAATAGTAAGTTGGAAGTGTAGGTTTAGTTTGATGGCTCTCTCCACGAATGAAGAGGAGGTGGAGGGGTATATGTAGCCTCCACACAAAATCTAACCGTTACACACAATTTACCAAACTCGGTGGGACCGATTCAACAGACTCGGTCAGACCGATTTAGTAAACCTAGTGACCGTTAGTGACTTTCGGTGGCATTGACATGCAACTCGGTGAGACCGATTCGGTTAGGGTTAGGGCATAACGTAATCTCGGTAAGACCGATTACACAAACTCGGTGAGACCGATTTTGGTAATAAGCTTTCCAGAGAGTTGGTCAGGTAAACTCGGTGGGACCGATTTGCTCTTTTCGGTGAGACCGAAATGTTACAAAAGGGAAACAGAGAGTTTACATTGCAATCTCGGTGGGACCGATTGCTCACTTCGGTTTGACCGAAACGTTACGAAGGGAAACAGAGAGATTACAATCCCATCTCGGTGAGACCGAGATCCCTATCGGTAGGACCGATTTGCCTAAGGTTTGTGGCAGTGGCTATGACTTTTGAAATCGGTGGCGCCGGGTAGGAAGAATCGGTGTGACCGATTTTGGCTTAGGGTTTAGGTCATTTGTGGATGTGAGAAAGTAGCTGAGGGTTTTGGAGCATATCACTAAGCACATGAAGCAAGAGGCTCATTAAGCAACACCTCATCCCTCCTTGATAGTATTGGCTTTTCCTATAGACTCAATGTGATCTTGGATCACTAAAATATAAAATGAAGAGTCTTGAGCTTTTGAGCTTGAGCCAATCCTTTGTCCTTAGTATTTTGAGGGATCCACTTTCATCGTCCATGCCATGCCATTCATTGAGCTTTCCTGAAATAATAGTCTTGGAATAGCATTAGCTCAATGAGCTATATGTTGTTATGAATTACCAAAACCGCCTAGGGATAGTTGCACTTTCAATCTCCCCCTTTTTGGTTCATGATGACAACATATAGATCAAAGCTTCGACAAATGATAATAAGATTGAAAAACATCGTCGCTTTGAGAAGTATGTGATAAGCAAGAGCTCCCCCTAAATTTGTGCATAGTTTTAAAATTTGCTTTGGACTGCAAATGCACAAGGAATTAGGCTCATGGGTTACTCTTCCATGTCACATACATCTTGGTGGAGCGCTCAAAATGATAAATATTGAATACATGCACTCATCACCAAGCAAGGTGAATGATCACATAGGATAGATAAGATAATATCATCAAACATGCATAAGTGTAGCTTATGATCAAACACATGATCATCAATGTCTCACAAGAATAGCATAGTATCTCAAGCAATCAAAAGCAAACAAGTTTTAACCACCAAATCAAGAGAGAACAAAAGCAACTCTCTCTCTCTTGAAGCCTATGATCTATACATCCCCCCCTTTGGCAACAAGTTACCAAAAAATACATAGAAAATGCATAGTGCTAGGTCGTCTCTCAGGCTTGATCTTCAGGTGGTGGTGTCCGGATAACTCCAAGAATGAAGGCTTCAGTTGAAGTAGAGGGTGCAGGAGTTGATGCTGGAGCTGGTTGCACTGGAGCTGTAGGAGCTGTAGCTAGTGCAGATGATGTTGCTCTAGTGTCTATTACAGGCACTGCAACTGACCTATGGGCTCTAGGCACTCTGGCAAACACATTAGTGGTAGTCTTGCCCTGCCTCTCCTGCATGTCATCCTGCAGCTGCTCCACAACTAACTGAATCTCAGTTACTTTGACATCAAGATCATGGAATTTGAGTTCCATGATTCTTTCCAAGCTCTCCAGATTCTGAGTGAGGGTGGCCAAACCCTTCTCAATCCTCAATGTTGATGCTATTAAGTAACCAAGCTGCTCCTGCTTGGTCTTCAAGAAATACTCAGATGCCTCCTCTTGAGTTGGCATCTTGGCAGCCTTCTCCTTCCTTGCCTTCTCCTTCTTCTCTTGAGCATGTATAGATGATGGATCATTCTCATTCATGACAACCTCATTGTCCTCAAAGTCTGGATAAAGTGGAAAATGTTCCTTATCCAATAGATATTTTCCTGTTCCCATCTTTGAGTTAATCAACTCCTGAATCTGAGGGGCATATCCACAACTCCTCTTCTGATCTGCTGCAGTCCTCTTAATGGTTTCAACCATAAGGCTCATGACTTTGAATTTCTGAGGCACATCAAACAAATGCAACATGTTGATTGCACGCCCTCTGATCATGTTGTGGTCACCAGACTTACGCAATAGAGTGTGCCTTAGGATGCAGTTGATTGTGGGCAGCCCTGACAGAAGAAAGTGGACTGATCCAAACTTATGTGTCTCAACGGCTTTGTCTGGGATCTCCTTGTACATGTGTGCCATGGAATTGTGGTCCATCTTCTTCTTGGCATATACATCCAGGTCATCATCATTTTCCTTTGGGGCATTGATTAGTCTTGCCCATTCCTCAACAGTGGACTGGTACCTTGTACCTTCAGACATCCAAACTATCCTCCCATCTGGATAGAAGTGTGCTGTGGAGTAGAATTGCATGATAAGTTCATCATTCCAGTTTGTGAGCTTTTGCCCAACATAATCTGCAACTCCACAAGCAACAAAACTGTCTTGCACTCCAGGATAGTGTTCTTCATTTTCCTTAATATAGGTCCAGTCGACCCACCTCATATCACATACTATGGGCTTCTTGTCCAACAAGATTGTCTCATAGAAGTCCTGTTGTTCCTTTGTATGGAACCTGTAATCAACAACAGTTCTTCTCCTTGAGGCATATGGATCTGTCAGCCTCCATAGCCTCAACCCTGAGTCTCTTCTGATGTTCATGTCCTCAGCCACAGGATGGGCATCATTGTGGTCTGGTATCTTGGGCTTGAGCTTCCTTAGGACCTGTCCTTCTTCATCTTCCTCATCAGCAACATTAGGCACTGGGGCCTTGTTCTTCTCAGCAGCTGGAATACTCTTGGTATTCCTTTTTGGTGCGAGCTTGGCCTTGGGGGCAGCTTTGGGTACTTCCTTGGGCTTAGATGTTGCAACCCCTGATCTAATAGCATCACCCATAAGCTTTTGTGCCTTGGGTGCTGGTGCAGCAACCTCTTCTTCCTCTTCCATCATGGAAGGTTGCCCAACAACTCTGGCTATGGTCTTCTTGACCCTTCCCTTCCTTTTATTTCCTTCAGCAGCAGGCTCTTTGGATTGGGATTCCAAAGGAATTTGAGTGGAGACTCTGGCTTTGGACATTGGTTGTCTTCCTGCTGGCCTTTTAATCTTCATGCCTGGCATTACTGCAGTTGAGCTGAGCTTCTTCTTGAGCTCTACTTTCTTGGAAGTAGCCTCATCCTCTTCAGCTCTATAATCCTCATCTTCAGAGTCTGAAGTTCTCTTCTTCCTTTGCCTGGTAGCGGCCTTAGGCAGGTTGCTAGGAGTGCTTCTGCTGCCTTCATCTGAAGTGCTGGAGGGACTAGTGCCCTGACTCATGTCAATCTGCTCTTCTGCCCTGTTCTGGCTGTCACTCTGGTCTGACATGCTGCAAACACTGACTGCTGACCCTGTGAAGAGTTATAGATGAGATAGAGTGGATGAGCATCACAAAATGCAGAGATTTTTGCAAAAGAATGATTCAAAAATTCAGTTTTAGCTTTCCACAGAAAGCATTTAGGATCAACCGATTTTCAAACTCGGTGATACCGAAGCAGTTTTGGAACCTAAACTAATGAACTCGGTTGGACCGAGTCACAGTTCGGTGGCACCGAGTCTTCTAGGGTTTCACAAAGTCCTAAAATCGGTCTCACCGATTAGCAATTCTCGGTCAGACCGAGAGTTACTAGTGCAATGGCATACGCCAAATCGGTGGGACCGAGTTTTTCAACTCGGTGGGTCCGAGATGGTTTCGGCGGAAACCTAACCCTAAAATTTTAAATCTAATCTAATCTACAGATTGCATTGACTGGATAGGGGTGTTTCAATCGTGGCAAGAATCAATAAGAACACAATGTGCTAGGAACCAGACGAGGATAGCACAGTGATCGAGTCCATACCCTAGCTCGGCGATGAACTCGCTACGACGGCAACATCGGGGTTGAATTCTGTTGACGGCGACGGAGACCAGCGACAGGAGGCGGCTGGCGACGAGGAGACGATCCGGAGACCTTGGAGGCAGAGCGAGCTATTGCGCGGGCGAAGGGGTTCGGAGGAATTTCCAAATTTTTGCCCGTGACTATATATAGCCCGACCCTGTCGGTGTGACTGAGTGGAACAACTCGGTGGCACCGAGATGCATAACTGTGTACAATTACAGCAACTCGGTGTGACCGAAAAGTCAAATCGGTTGCACCGAGATTGAAAACTTAGATCGACTTAATGATCTCGGTAGGACCGAAATGGAGGAATCGGTCAGACCGACAATCACAAAGAAGTTTTGGAAGTTTAAGTCTATGACAAATCGGGGACTCCGAGTGATCCTCACACAGAGTGGTTCGAATCTGACTTGATCAAATTTTGTGATGTAGCATGAATAGAGTTTGAGACAAGAAAAGCATAGATAGCTAGAGAAGGTTCTTAGGCATTCTTGTCCATCCACTTGGCAAAAAGAAAAAAAATGCAAATCAATCAAAACAACAAGTGGATGTCCTTGAATGAGTAAAGTATGCACCAACATGCTCACACAATAAGATGGCAAATGAAATATGTGGCAAGACATGCACAACCAATTCTAGCATCTATCAAACAATTGGCGATGACTAGGTCATCTATATATGAGTATATTGACTTAGGAGTCAAATGAGAACATTTGATCATAGGTCATACTCATCGTTTAAGCTCAAGTGGGGTTACCACTTTTACATAATGCATTGATGTGTTCACACCATTAGAGTTGCTTTGACTCAATTCTTAGAGTTAAGCTCCCCCTAGATGTGAGATCCCCCCTTAGAGGGATGAACTAACCTTGGGTTTTGTCGATGATAACTTCATGTAGGTGTTGAATATGTGGATGCTCAATGTTGATGTAGATCATTTGGAGCAATCCTTTGGAGTGAGTTGCACTTTCAACTTACCTACATGGGTTAGTCCCACAAGGAACAAACAAGAATATCCATAGACATAGAGTGATGCACACACAAGATGATGTCTATGAAATCATTAGGTTACCTTGTCCCTTGTCTTACCAACATGAGGGTTTGTGACTCCTTGAACTAGTGCAAGATGTGGAAGTTGATTGCACTTGTCCTTGCCATAATGATATGAGTGAAGAAATGTTGGCGGAGTCACCCTCAAGAACTCTCTAGTTCTTATTCTTCGGGATCCACATCATCTTGATGGGAATCCTTGGAGTTGTAGTTGTACTTGATGAAGTAGAACTTGACGTAGTCTTGGGAACCCACTTGAACGAGGCCTTAGGTGCTTCTTCAAATGCATCAATCTCTTCTTGAAGCTTGTCCTTGCCTTTGTTCTTGTGATCTTGTGGTGGAAGATCATCTTGAGCTTGTGTTCCCTTGAAGGAAGTAGGATCATACTTCTCTTGTTGAGGAACAAACTTCGTCTTGGGGTATTGATCTTCTTCCCACTCAACTCCATTGGCATTGAACTTTTGTTCAAAACCAACACCTTGATTCTTCCGGTGTCTTCCTTGCTTGCGTACAATTTCCTCGAATTGCTTACTCCCGGCAAGGCTCTTGTAAACACCTTTCTCTATAATTCCCTTCAATAAGCTATTTTCTTGCTCAAGTGTAACTTGGCTAAGAGAATCATTAGTGGAATCAAGAGAACTACTAGAAGCAACAATATTTACATTATTATTGTTACTACTAGAGGAAGTATGTTTCTTGTACTTGTTACTAGACTTGACTTGAGGCATGTAAGTAGATAAGAGTAAACGCTTGGCAATGTAAGAAGAACTTTTCTTACGGAGATCATCATTGATTGCTTTTAAGAACTCATGCTCTTGCTCAAGATTGAGATTTTCAAAGCGTAACTTCTCATGAGCCCTTAAAAGTTCTCGATGATCTTCGAAGATAGTTTCATGAGCCAACTTAAGAGTGTTTAGTTCTTTAGTTAGAAGCTCAATCTTCTCCTTATCATTGTCATTCGTTTTATCTTGATTAGCATGATTAATTTACGTTTCATCATAGTATTCATCACTAGAGTTGTCAACAAGTAGATCATCATCCACAAGCAAGTCATCTTCATCACTATTGAAATCAACATACTCAGGATGTGTTACCTTTGGACCTTTGGCCATGAAGCATCTTCCAGTTCCTTCATTTGGTGAATCAAATATGTCGTAGGAGTTGGTTGACACAAGTGCTAGACCGGCAACACCTTCATCTTGAGTATATTCGGAGTCGGAGTGATAACTTCTCTTGGAGTGTTTGTCGGAGTCGGAGCCGGATACCCATTTACTAACATGAGCTTGATGTCTTCGTTTTGTGTAGCTCCTTGATGACTTGTCCTTCCTTTCCGAATCCTTGCTTCTCCGTGAGGGTCTTCCTTCATAACGATCATCTCTACTCCTCCTCTCTCTTGGTGGCGATTCTTCTCTTTTGCTTCTTCTTCTTGGAGAATCTTCTCTTCTTTTGTAGGGTGTCATACACTCATTGGAATAGTGTCCAGGTCTCCCACAATTGTAGCAATTGCGCTCTCAACTAGAAGATCTTTTGTCATGATAAGACCTTGACTTGGAGCTTCTTTCTTTGCTTCTACTCTTGTAGAATTTGTTGAAGTTCTTCACCATTAAGCTCAATTCTTCATTGAAGGTTTGTTTCTCACTTGATGATGTGGGGGCTTCACTTGAGGCTTTGTAAGCACCACTTGACTTGTTGTGAAGTTCCTCCTTATCCTTGAGTGACATCTCATGAGCAACAATTCTTCCAATGACTTCTGTTGGCTTGAGATCTTTGTAGTTTGGCATCATTTGGATCAATGTGCACACGGTATCATACTTTCCATCCAATGCTCTTAGGATCCTCTTGATGATGAATCTGTCGGTCATCTCTTCACTCCCTAAGCCAGCAATCTCATTTGTAATAAGAGCAAGCCTAGAGTACATTTCAGCGACACCTTCACCATCCTTCATTTTGAACTTGTCAAGCAGACTTTGGAGCACATCCAACTTGGATTCCTTGACGGATTCGGTACCTTCATGCATATCAATCAAAGTATCCCAAATTTCCTTTGCATTCTCAAGACGGCTGATTTTGTTGAATTCTTCGGGGCACAATCCTTTGAAGATGATATCACAAGCTTGAGCATTGTATTGCAGCATCTTCAATTCTTCCGCATTAGCTTCATGGTTCGACACTCTCCCATTAAAGAATTCACCTTGCAAGCCAATACAAATAATTGCCCAAATGGCGGGGTTATGTCCGAGAATATGCATTTTCATCTTATGCTTCCAACTAGCAAAGTTAGTACCATCAAAGTAAGGACCTCTACGGTGATAATTTCCACTCGCTAGACGCCATACTCTCCTAGGTTGTGAAACCAAGGCTATGACCACCAAAGCTATGGAAATCAAAGCAAAAGGAGACCAAAGCTCTGATACCACTTGTAGGACCTTGAAGTATGTCTAGAGGGGGGGGGGTTATTAGACTACTTGACCACTTAAAAACTTAACCTTTTCCCAATTTTAGAGTTTGGCAGATTTTAGCTATATTAGGACAAGTCAAGCAATCATCACACAAATCAAGCAAGCATGCAAAGAGTATATGGGCAGCGGAAATTCAAGCATGCAACTTGCAAGAAAGTAAAGGGAAGGATTTGGAGGATTCAAACACAATTGGAGACACGGATGTTTTTGGCGTGGTTCCAATAGGTGGTGCTATCGTACATCCACGTTGATGGAGACTTCAACCCACGAAGGGTAACAGTTGCGCGAGTCCACTGAGGGCTCCACCCACGAAGGGTCCATGAAGAAGCAACCTTGTCTATCCCACCATGGCCATCGCCCACGAAGGACTTGCCTCACTAGCGGTAGATCTTCATGAAGTAGGCAATCTCCTTGCCCTTACAAACTCCTTGGTTCAACTCCACAATCTTGTCGGAGGCTCCCAAGTGACACCTAGCCAATCTAGGAGACACCACTCTCCAAGAAGTAACAAATGGTGCATTGATGATGAACTCCTTGCTCTTGTGCTTCAAATGATAGTCTCCCCAACACTCAACTCTCTCTCATAGGATTTGGATCTGGTGGAAAGAAGATTTGAGTGGAAAGCAACTTGGGGAAGGCTAGAGATCAAGATTCATAGGGTAGGAATGATATATCTTGGCCTCAACACATGAGTAGGTGGTTCTCTCTCAGAAATAGTAAGTTGGAAGTGTAGGTTTAGTCTGATGGCTCTCTCCACGAATGAAGATGAGGTGGAGGGGTATATATAGCCTCCACACAAAATCTAACCATTACACACAATTTACCAAACTCGGTGGGACCGATTCAACAAACTCGGTCAGACCGATTTAGTAAACCTAGTAACCGTTAGTGACTTTCGATGGGACTGACATGCAACTCGGTGAGACCGATTCGGTTAGCGTTAGGGCATAACGTAATCTCGGTAAGACCGATTACATAAACTCGGTGAGACCGATTTTGGTAATAAGATTTCCAGAGAGTTGGTCAGGTAAACTCGGTGGGACCGATTTGCTCTTTTCGGTGAGACCGAAATGTTACAAAAGGGAAATAGAGAGTTTACATTGCAATCTCGGTGGAACCGATCGCTCACTTCGGTTTGACCAAACGTTACGAAGGGAAACAGAGAGATTACAATCCCATCTCGGTGAGACCGAGATCCCTATCGGTAGGACCGATTTGCCTAAGGTTTGTGGCAGTGGCTATGACTTTTGAAATCGGTGGCGCCGGGTAGGAAGAATCGGTGTGACCGATTTTGGCTTAGGGTTTAGGTCATTTGTGGATGTGAGAAAGTAGTTGAGGGTTTTGGAGCATATCACTAAGCACATGAAGCAAGAGGCTCATTAAGCAACACCTCATCCCTCCTTGATAGTATTGGCTTTTCCTATAGACTCAATGTGATCTTGGATCACTAAAATATAAAATGAAGAGTCTTGAGCTTTTGAGCTTGAGCCAATCCTATAGAATTTTCCTATAGACTCAATGTGATCTTGGATCACTAAAATATAAAATGAAGAGTCTTGAGCTTTTGAGCTTGAGCCAATCCTTTGTCCTTAGTATTTTGAGGGATCCACTTTCATCATCCATGCCATGCCATTCATTGAGCTTTCCTGAAATAATAATCTTGGAATAGCATTAGCTCAATGAGCTATATGTTGTTATGAATTACCAAAACCACCTAGGGATAGTTGCACTTTCACTAGGGATGGCAATGGGTAGGGTATGGGCGGGTACAACCTCCTTCTGCCCAAACCCATACCCATAGAAAACTTTTATACCCACCCAGTACAATACCCATGGGCATAAATCGATACTCTATGGTATTTAAATTTATAAAAAATACAGAAATGAGTCTATGGCCGGTTTAGGGAATACAAGATTTATGGATGGGCCATGGGAGTTGGATGTCGACACCACATGTCATAGGGCTTATTTTCATTTATTAATTTTTTGTGGGTATCCATTGAGTTACCCATGGGCGCAATTTCATACCCATGCCCTACCCATCAATTTTGCGGGTATGGATACCCATTACCCATGGGTACAAAACCTCTTCATGTCTTGCCCATGCCCATTGTATTCGGGTAGGGTACCCGCGGGTACCCATACCCATGGGCAAAACTGCCATCCCTAACTCGAGCCTCTTCATCTTTGCCAAGTTCAATCCTCAGTTGTTTTCTTTGTCCCACCTACCCACCCCTTTTTCATCTCGGAGCCGGAGTCCGTAATCGAGTATCCATCCTACTCGTGTGAAGCCTTTGCTTTCTTTCAACCGGTGTCTTCTCTTCAAGATATTCGTCGGTTCCCCCTTCCAAGTTGCCTTTGTTTTCCCGCCCTCCCACCCTCTTCTTCCTGGAGGGTGAGTCTCTTTCGAGCATCAATTTCATTCGTGCGAAACCTCTTCAGTCTTTCATAAATTATCTCAACCAGTGAATTCTCGTCTCGTTTGACATTCATCATCTCTTTTTCTTCTCCGGTGGATTCAATTCTAATTTTCGGTAGTGATTATATTCTTTTCCTCGGCTCAAGTGTTTTCCCTGCTCGTTCGCCTCTTGCCAGTTTATCCTTCTCGAGTGTTCAAGACATCTCAGGAGATTCGTCTGTGTTTGAATTAATTCGAGGTTCTCACCTCATTCAAATATTTCAATTGTTCCGGTGCATCATCTATCTCATCAACAATCCTTTCCAACGGCGTTTTCTTTAGTGGGCCCTAACTCAAAGGTCTTTTCCCAGGATCTTACCTGACTCCTCTAATTTCCTGGAGCTATTCTCAAATTCTTTTCAAAGTGTGACGTAAGAATGGATTTCATCAGTCAGATGCCATCTCCAAGATTGCTTTCAAATTCTTTTCATCTTTGGTTCAACCCTTCCTCTTTTTCATTCTACCGGAGTATCTCAGTAATTTTGGTGGTGTTTTTCATCGTCATTTGAAGACCGAAGAAGAGTTTTTCCTCTAAATCTTGTCCATTCTCTCGAAGTTTTGTGGTTCTAGCTTCATGTTATCCTCTTGAATTATTCCATTTGTCAGATATTCCTTTTCTTACCCATCCGGAGTATGTCAGAAGTTGTTTTCCCGTTTCTTTTCACCAGAGGCCATCGTTCCAGAAGAATTTTTCGTCCTCATATTTCAGCTACCGTTATCCAATTATCCCGGTGCTTCGTTCAAGTGTTCTTTAATCAGCTCATGATCTCTTTGTTCTTTTGCATCTAAATCCCCTCGAGCATATTGGTTCTTCTAATTCTTCCCGGTGATTCATTCTCTTTCGTCAGTCATTTCCGAATTCTAATGGTGGTTCTTTCAGATTCTTTTTCTTTGATTATCATATTAATTCATTCGTTCTTTCCAATCCTACCGGTGGTTCATGAAGACTTTCTCAAGTTTTGTGCCATATACCCCCCCCCCCTAATCCTTTTCAACAAGAATAAGTTGCATGCCAAATCTGTTGCTTGTCATCAATTTAATTTGGTGAGTATAGCATAACGTAATTCTTACTCTTACTTCATCATCGTCAAGTAATCCCTTCCTTAGAGTTTGTTCTTGAGGAATAAATTTAGTTCCAAGTGTTTTCATCTTTTCTTTTCCGGAGTTCAAATTTCCTCGGCCATTTCGTCGGAACCCCCATCTAAATCACCGCAAGGCTTAATCTTATTCTTTCATCCTTCATTTCTATCTCATCATCCTTTTGTCACCGAAGTTCTTCAAGGTGGTTCTTCATGATTTAATTCATTCTTCAAGAGTTCATCAAGATTCTTGTTGGTGGATTTCAAGTATCTTTTCTTCTCGCGCCTCGAAGTGCAATGGATTCTCCGTATTCTTCTGAAGTGGAGTTTTGCATTTTGTTCGTTCCGCTCAGCTATTCAGACTTTTGGTTGTGGTATAATTTCGCCTCAAGTTTTGAGTTGTTTTTGATAAGTCCACATCAAGCTTATTATTTTGTTGTTGATTTTCTCAACAACTCCGTTCAGCCCTTCCTCTAAGGACGCTATCAAATTCATTCGTCGTGAAAGTTCTTGTTCTTCCATCCGTTCTTTTCATTCCATTCTTTCAATTCGTCCGGAGGCATTGCGTTATTCATCTTATCAAGTGCCATCCCATATTGTGAAGTTCATGTTCTATTCCTTCCATTTTCAGTCGGAGTGCTGCCCAAATTCTTTTATTCATTCATTTTCTATCTTGTTCTAACCGGAGTGGTTTCAGAGTCTGTCTTATTCCATGAGCTTTGATCCTCGTCATACTCGTCATTCCTCTTTTTCTAACCGAGTGCTCTCGAGTTTGTTCATATTCTCTCTTGTGTTCTTACTTCACCTATTCCTCTTTCTCTTCCGTCTTGTTCCTAAGATCTTGGGACGAGATGTCTTGTTAGTGGAGGAGAGTTGTAACGCCCCGAATCCGATGCGCCATGTGTCTTCCAGCTATTTGCCGTCGTTGCCATGTCTTTTGCTTACGTGTTGCATTTTCTCATGTCATCATCTGCATTTCATCTGCATGCTTTTCAAAACTTGCATCCGTTCGGGTTTCCCCGGTTCTCTCAGTTGTCCGTTCTGAGCCCAACCACACTCGCACGCGCCCATCGCCCCTCCCAGACCTTGTTTTGTGAGCTGCTGAAAAATGTTCTCGGAATGGGCCGAGGTTTGCCGAGTGGCCTTGGTATATCACCGGTAGACCTCCCGTCAATTTTTTTTCCATTTGGAGGTCGTTTGATGCCCCAACGATTAACCGGGTAGCCCAAAAGCCCCACTCTCTTTGCAGCCCAACACCCCTCCAAACAGCCCATGAGTCCATCCAAACCCCATCCATGCTCTCGGCCGTTCGATCACGATCGTGTGGGCGAAAACCGCTCCCCATTTGGACCCTCCTAGCTCCCTCTACCTATAAAAAGGCCTCTCTCCCCGAAATTTCAGCAAACCCTAGCCTTCTTCTTCCTCCACGCGCCGGACACGTCCGCCCGGTGCCGGACACGTCCGCCGCCGCTCCCGGCCAATCCAGCCTGGCCACATGGCGCGTCCGCCGTCCCCGCGCCGCCGGCCCGCCAGGCCCGGGACGGGCCCCTGAGCCCGGCCGCGCCTCTGCCGCCCGCGTGCCCCTCGGCCTCTGCGCCGACAGCCGCCGCCTCGCCTCCCGCCGGCGCCGCCCTCCTCCGCCGCCGACGCCTCCCCGACGCCGTCCGACGCTGCTCCACCGCCATCGCCTCCGGTCGTCGCTCCGGCCAGATCCGGGTGGGTGGATCAGATCCACCCGTCCCATGATCCAAACGCCCAGCCCGTACCGCTCCATCCCGGATATCTCCGCCCCGTGTTGACTTTTCAGAGGGTAAAATTCCAGTGTCCCTAAAATACTTGCATTCTGGTGCTATGTTCATCATGCCATAACTTCTTGCATGTAGCTCCATTTTGTGCGTGTAATATATCAAAATGTTCATTGTGAGATGTTCTTCATTTTGTTCCATTGTGCCATGCTTGTTTGATTTCATCTTGATGCCCTAATCATCGTTGAAAGAGTGCTATATGATGTTAACTGTTGTCTGTTAACAGAACTTGCTGTTTTGTCTTTTTCATTGCATTTTGTGTGTGCATCTTATGAGCTTGATGTCTACATGAGTTTGGAGCTACTTCATGCCATCTTTACAGTGGTGCAATCCATGTATTTGTGTGAGTCTTGTAGTGAGTGCATAGATCTCGTGAAATAGGGTACTTGCTGTTGCTGTTTTGCTAGGCTGAATTTGCTATATCATGATGCTATGTAAACCTGCTGCTACAAGTCATTCTATGCATAATATGGATATGTTCACTAAGGATGTTTTGTTATACATGTCTTGCTCTATCCATCCATTCCCCTGTATGCATTTACAGCCTGCTGTAGCTTGTTGTAATCTTGCTCTCAAATTGCTAAATAATGTTGCCGTCAGCCTGTTGACATTAAGTTCAGTTTTGCCATGAGCTTTGCTAGTGATCCATGCATCCTATGAACTTGCTCTTGCCATGCTTGGCTTCATAAATATGTCATATTACTGTTTGTCACCTTGTCATGCCATGTATTGCTCTGTGGTGAGTGGTACAAGCTCACTAACATGCCTGCTTATCGTTGTTCCCGCCATGTCTGAATCTGTCATATCACTTGCCATGTTTGCATGGATGGTACCATCTTTTCTGTTGATCTTTGGAATTTTTTCAGTAAGGGAGTTTTGTTCTTTGTCTTCAATAAGTGATTTCTGCTAAGCCTGTAAACTGTTATTATATGCAACCTTGCCATGTCCTTCTGAGCATGTTATAATGTTTTCTGGAGATAGCTCAGTGTTCATGTTTGTAATGCTTTACCTGTACTTCATGCCCGTGCCTTTTGTTTTCACGTTGAGATGCTGTAGCATATTGTTTTGATGCTTGCTAGATGCCAAGTTGCTGTTTTGGACAGCTTGTCCTTCAAACTTGTTTCATGTGTATGTGTTGAACCGTTGCTCCATTTTGAGTGTGCTCTATATGAAACTTGCTTAGAATTGCATGTAGTTGCATCCTGTCATATTGAATCCTTGTTTTGAGAATCTTTGACTAATGTTTGAATGTATTTTGCATCAATGCCATGTTTGACTTGTTTTGCTCATATCTTCTAGGCCGTAGCTCCGAACCAACTGAACTTTATATGTAACTTGACTAGATTTTCGTGTAGATCATCTTGGTGCATATTAACTTGCTGTTTAACAACTTGAACATAAGGTTTATTCAGTTCTGGACCAATTTCTAAATTTTCATATGAGGACTTACCGGAATTGTTATATGTTGTTTCCGGCCTCATTTAACCTTGCTTTGATGTGTTGTTCTTGTATGCATCATCTCTTGCCATGAGTAGCTTCATGTAGTCTTGTCTTGCATCATACTTGGTTGAGCATCATGTCATGTATATGTGTGGTGTGTTTACCATCTTGTGTGCTTCTTCTCGATAGTTCCCGTTTCGTTGCGATCATGAGGATTCGTTCATCTACGCTTGGTTCGTCTTCGTGGCTTCATCTTCTTCACGGACTCGTTCTTTTTCCTAGCGGGATTTCAGGCAAGATGACCGCTACTCTAGATCTCACTACTATCATTGCTATGCTAATTGCCTCGTTCTATCGCTTTGCAGCGCTACCTATCTCTTGTCTATCAAGCCTCCCAGATTGCCATGTCAGCCTCTAACCTTTTTCACCCTTCCTAGCAAACCGTTGCTTGGCTATGTTACCGCTTTTGCTCGGCCCCTCTTATAGAGTCGTTAGTTGCAGGTGAAGTTGAAGATTGCTCCATGGTGGACAGGATTATGTTGGGATATCACAATATCTCTTATTTAATTAAGGCATCTATATACTTGGTAAAGGGTGGAAGGCTCGGCCTTATGCCTGGTGTTTTGTTCCACTCTTGCCGACCTAGTTTCCGTCATACCGGTGTTATGTTCCTTGATTTTGCGTTCCTTACGCGGTTGGGTGATTTATGGGACCCCCTTGACAGTTCGCTTTGAATAAAACTCCTCCAGCAAGGCCCAACCTTGGTTTTACCATTTGTCTCACCACCACCTATACTTTTCCCTTGGGAGTCGCGCTCCCGAGGTCATCTTTATTTTAGCCCCCGGGCCAGTGCTTCTCTAAGTGCTAGTCCGAACCGAGATGCCTGCGGGGCCACCTCGGGGAAACTTGAGGGTTGGTTTTACTCGTAGCTAGTCTCATCCGGTGTTGCCCTGAGAACAAGATATGTGTAGCTCCTATCGGGATTGTCGGCACATTGGGCGGCTTTTCTGGTCTTGTTTTACCATTGTCGAAATGTCTTGTAAACCGGGATTCCGAGACTGATCGGGTCTTCCTGGGAGAAGGAATATCCTTCGTTGACCGTGAGAGCTTGTGATGGGCTAAGTTGGGACACCCCTGCAGGGTATAAACTTTCGAGAGCCGTGCCCACGGTTATGTGGCAGATGGGAATTTGTTAACGTCCGGTTGTAGAGAACTTGACACTTGACTTAATTAAAATGCATCAACCGTGTGTGCAGCCGTGATGGTCTCTTTTCGGCGGAGTCCGGGAAGTGAACACGGTTTTGGGTTATGTTTGAACGGAAGTAGTTTCAAGATCACTTCTTGATCATTTCTAGCTTCACGACCGTTCCGTTGTTTCTCTTCCCGCTCTCATTTGCGTTTGTTAGCCAGCATATCATGCTTAGTCACTGCTGAGGGAGTCCTGGATTAGGGGGTATCCGGACTGCCGGACTGTGTACAACGTCCAGACTATTGAAGCATGAAGATACAAGACTCAAGACTTCGGCCCGTGTCCGGATGGGACTCTCCTTTGCGTGGAAGGCAAGCTTGGCGATCCAGATATTACATTTCCTTCCTTGTAACCGACTCCATGTAAACCCTAGCCCTCTCCGGTGTCTATATAAACCGGAGAGGTTGGTCCTTAGAAGGCCGATCACAATTACAATCATACCATCATAGGCTAGCTCTTAGGGTTTAGCCTCTATGATCTCGTGGTAGATCTACTCTCGTACTACCCATACCATCAATATTAATCAAGTAGGAAGTAGGGTTTTACCTCCATCGAGAGGGCCCGAACCTGGGTAAACATCTGTGTCCCTTGCTTCATGTTACCATCAGCCTTGACGCACAGATCGGGACCCCCTACCCGAGATCCGCCGGTTTTGACACCGACATTGGTGCTTTCATTGAGAGTTCCTCTGTGTCGTCGCTGTCAGGCTCGATGGCTCCTTCAACCGTCATCAATGACGGGGTCCAAGGCGAGACTTTTCTCCCCGGACAGATCTTTGTGTTTGGCGGCTTCGCACCGCGGGCCAATTCGCTTGGCCATCTGGAGCAGATCAACAGCTACGCCCCTGGCCATCAAATCAGGTTCGGAAACCTGAACCACACGACAGATATCCACGGAGACTTGATCTTCGACGGATTTGGGCCAGCGCCAGGAGCACCGAACAGTCACGACGAGCATGGCCTAAACCTGCTGTCGGAAAACACTCGGGATATCACCCCTGCAGTAGCCCTGGACTCAAATCCGGAGTAGACTGCGTTGCCTGGGGACGGAGGGATGGACCCCGCCCCGCAGGCCGTACCCTCGTCGGTGGTAGAGCCGAACACAGGCCTCCCTTCTGAGGAAGCCTGTGACTCTGGACCCCCGGATTCATATCCGGATGTAGGTTCCAGTCCACGCGTTCCTGAGCCCCCGAGCCCGGTTGGGCTCCGGCAATGGAGTTCACCGCAGCAGACATCTTTCAGCACTCGCCCTTCGGCGACATGCTAAACTCATTAAAGTCTCTTTCTTTGGCAGGAGACTCTCGGCCGAACTATGTTTGGCTCGAGTGGGAAGCAGGAGGCGACGGAATTTGTTGCCCACCCATCACCCACTTCATAGCCACGTTTGGATTTAACCGACGTGCCTGACTTCGACTCCGATGCCATCGACGGTATGGACGACGATGCAGGGGAAGATTCAGAATTTATGGGGTACCGGACTTCCGCCTCGTCACATGACATATACATGGTGGATACGCCCAAGGAGGACGACGATGACAATCCGGAAGATAAAACCCCTGGGCAAAAGCAAAAGCGACGGCGCAGACGCCGTTCCAAGTCCAGCAACAGTAAAAACATCAGCAAGAGCGCCAGAAGGATCGATACTCCGGTCAACCCCGAAGGCAACAACGACCATACGGAACCAGCGATGGAGCAGGACGAACCAGGTCATGCCGAACACAGTTCAGAGCAAATGCTCGAGGACAATGATCTAGAGGGACGAGTTCATCAAACCAGCCCAGGACAAGAAGATAGTCCGGATGATGATGCATTCATCATTCCGGAAGAACGCATGGAACGAGAGAACCTCCACAGAAAGCTTATGGCGACAGCAAGAAGTCTGAAGAAGCAGAAGCAACAGCTCAAGGCCGCACAGGAAACACTCAACCGCAGAAAGATATGGCGACGACCGCCATACAAAGAGCTATCCAAAATGCAAGCTACTGCCGGAATTTGACGATGAGGCCATTCCACCAAAGACTAATATGACCAGGAGGCCCAACTTACCGCTCCACAACCGCAACAGAACGGCCACCGACGCCGTGCGTGATCTACGTGATCACCTGGATGAGAAGGCCGGCGTAGCTAGATCTATCTGCGGATCTAAAGGACACACCTCGGCGAGGGACTATGGTCACCAAAACGATCACACCAACCAAATACTAGTTCGGAATAAACACCGAACACAACAACAGCTGACGGCATGCCACAGTACGTCCAAATACAGAGGGGCTACTCACCCCCTGTGCTTTACTGATGAAGTACTGGACCATGAATTCCCACAGGGCTTTAAACCTGTGAACATAGAGGCATACGATGGAACGACAGACCCAGGGGTCTGGATCGAGGACTTTATCCTGCACATACATATGGCTCGTGGGGATTTCCTCCACGCCATCAAATACCTCCCCCTAAAACTGAAGGGACCAGCTCGGCACTAGTTGAAAAGCCTCTCCAAAAATTCAATTGGGAGCTGGGAGGAACTCGAGGACGCTTTCAGGGCCAATTTTCAGGGGACTTATGTCCGGCCTCCGGATGCTGACGATTTAAGTCACATAATCGAACAACCCGGAGAGTCCGCCCGCAAGCTTTGGAATAGATTCCTCACTAAGAAGAATCAAATTGTTGATTGTCCGGATGCCGAAGCCTTAGCGGCATTCAAACATAGCATCCGCGATGAGTGGCTCGCCAGACACCTCGGCCAAGAAAAGCCTAGGACAATGGCAGACCTAACAAGCCTTATGACCCACTTTTGCGTGGGTGAAGATAGCTGGCTAACCCGTAAAGGCACCAGTGACCCCAGCACATTCGAAATAAGGGATGGCAATGGGAAGCCACAGCGCAATAAAAACAAACGCCAAATCAAGGAAGAGAGCCCGGATAACACAACGGTTAATGCCGGATTCAGGGGCTCTCGAGCTAACCAACAGAACAAGCCATCTAAAGGAAGTAAAGAGGGACCGTCTGGTCTGAACAGAGTCCTGGACAGACTATGCCAAATTCATGGCACCCCCGACAAACCTGTGAACCACACGCACAAAGAGTGCTGGGTCTTCAAGCAGGCCGGCAAACTAAACGCCGAACACAAGGGAAGGGAAACACCAAGTGAAGATGAGGATGAACCTTGCCAGCCGAACACTAGGGGACAGAAAAAATTCCCGCCAGAGGTTAAAACAGTGAACATGATCCACGCGACTCGCACATCCTTGAGAAGGCACGAACGCGCCATAAAGACGCGCACGATATAGAACCCATCGTACCCACACCTAACTACTGGATGTCTTATCCGATCATCTTTGATCACCTGGACAGCCGAACTAGTATTCGGCACGAAGGATCAGATGCCTTGGTGCTTGACCCAATAATCGATGGATACCATCTCACCCACGTCCTCATGGACGGCGACATTAGTCTCAATTTAATATATGAGGACACTGTCCGCAGGATGGGGATAGACCCATCCAAGATCAGTAAAATCAACACCACCTTTGAAGGGGTGATGCCAGGTGTTGAAGCCTACAACAGGGGCTCCGTCATACTGGAGGTAACATTCGGCTCTCCAGGCAACTCCAGAAGCGAAGAACTACTCTTCATCATCGCACCCTTCCAAAGCAACTATCACGCATTGCTTGGAAGAACGGCCTTCGCCCGCTTCAATGCATTGCCGCACTATGGCTACCTTACACTCAAGATGCCCGGTCCACGTGGCGTCATCACCGTTAGCGGAATAACAGAGCGCTCTTCATGCGCAGAGGAACACGCGGCGGCCCTAGCGACCGGACTATAAGCGGCCTCTAACATAAAAAAACATGACTAGTCGTTAAGACCATAGACACGGTTAGACTTGTCCGGCAGCCCATATTGAACCAGGGCACCGTATATGTAATCCCATAGCGGACACCAGGGGCTATAATTACAGTCTCACACTTGGCTCAACCCTATGGGCAGGCCAACATCTTACACTTTTGCTATCCATCGCATACTCACGTTGTACTCCCTTATGAGTTTTCTTTTTCCACAGACAACGTTCGTGAGATACCCTTCCAGGATACGACACAATGGAGACAAAGGCGCAGACGTGCAGCAGGGCCCCGTTCAACAGGTTTCTTTGTAGATTAAGCCCCTGTGTAGACCTTTTTATTGCCTCTTGTTGTTTAAACCATCCCATGGGTTCTATACCCACAGAGGATACTACCGTTTTTTTGCATTTCGCCACGACACATCAATGCACGTACCTGGAAACACAGGGTTTATAATGAATGGGCATTCTAGAGCCCATCATCTGTTATAAAGTCTGAATACTTTCGGGAGTGTTCGGCGTCACGAGTTTGGCCTTATATGCATCAGCTCCGAATCATGTCTTTGGTCAAATGTTGGGTTAGCCCGGCTCCTGGGTTTGCCGCCTTATGTTCCGTTATAATTGGCTAGGGTGGCCAAAGGAGAACTACTGCGATTGTTCCCTGGTTATTCCAGATGAGCACCTCAGTAGAGAAAGCCAAAAACAGACTGTCATGATATAGTGAGAGACTGGTCAACCACTCGACGACTCACCGGAATCTTTAGGATTCCTTCGCATTAACAAAGGGCCATTTCCTGGCCAGGTACATACGCGCCCGTATTCGGATGCATGCGAAGGTACCAGGGGCTACATAGTAGCCCCACGTTATAATCCTGTGGCTAAGCGAAAGTGTTACAACTATATAGTCCGGTTGCCTAGTTCGTCGTGCGATCACCTCCTTAATGGACCAAGACGTTGGATCAAGTGTGATTAAGCATATAGTTTTCATGAACACCCCCGCATTGTATGCGTGGGGGCTGAAGCCAATGACTGCTAACTTTCGGATTACATATTTATATATACATATATATAAATGGCCGCACAGGGGAAATAATCATATTCTCAGGCAAATAGTATAAATCTAGCCCCATAACCAAAATGAACATTGTTTTTACAATGATTTTGTTCATCATTCGAACAAGACATTCTTCAAGCACTGCGCCTCTATTAGGCGGGCACCTTCTGTGACCTACGCCAAGTAGTGCTCGACCAGATATTGGGCCCCCACCGGATCCTGGGCCGCTATAGTGGTGGCCTCCATGTCCGTCCAATAGGCTTTAACGCGGGCGAGAGCCATCCGCGCACCTTCTATGCACGCTGACCTTCTCATGGCATCGATCTGGGGCACAGCTCCAAGGAATTTTTGCACCAAGCCAAAGTTACTGTCCGGCTTAGGCCCCTTTGGCCAAAGATGGTCTATTACAGACCGCATTGCAAGCCCGGACAGCCTATGGAGCTTCGCTACAGCAGCCATCTTGTCACTCAACGGCAGCGGGCGAGTGGGAGCATGGAATTGCGACCAGAAAAGCTTATGACCTTGATCTTTGAAGAACTCAGCAACATCAGCTGTACTCTTCGCTAGATCCGCATATGCGTCCGCCGGACTCCAGCGTCCATCCAGGGGAGCGTACTTCGGATCGAAAAACTTCGTCCGCAGCAAATAGGAGGTCCCAGCCACGATTTTACCGGCCTGTTGAAGCTCCTCCCACGCACCCATGAGCTCGGTCCGTATTTCCTTGGTGGCATTAAGTGCCTTGTTCAGGTCTGCCGAACTACCCTCATGCTCCTTTTTAAGGAGCTCATACCGGTCAGCGGCATTTTTTTAACTCAACCACCATTTCGGCTATCTTCTCCTCGCTTCGGCGATGAGCAGCCGGTCGGCCCTCAATTCCTCGGCCACCTTTAGGGCAGCCGCATTGCTCACCCGAGCTTGTTCCTTGGCTTCAGCAAGTTCCGCCCTCACGGCCTCCACGACAGTAGCATCATCTGCAGTCCAAACATATTACATCAATATCATGCCACCTTCATATTTTCCTATATAAGGGAAGACATGACACATACCTTGTGATTTGTCGAGCCGCTCATTCACCAGCATGATATTGGCATCAATCGATCCAATTTGCCTCGTTAGTTCGGCAACTTCAACGGACTGGCCGGCGTCCGGACCCATAGGTACCTGCACATATGTACATCACAATCATTGGTTTATGATCCCCCGTTTGCCGCCTAGGGCGGGCAACCAGAGTCTCAGGGGCTACTATCTATAGGGAGCACACCTAGCGCGTGCCTCACAGCCAAAGAAATAGTGTATTCTTCATTACATACCTCAAAGCCTCTGAGCAGGCTTGTGAATGCTTCATTCAAACCGCTTGTAGCCGATGAAATCTTCTTGAGCACCATGCTCATTAATGAGCGGTGCTCCTCCGAGAGCGCAGCTCGCTCCAGTAAGCTCGTCAGTACGTCCGGCCGGACATCAAACTGCGCCGGACTCTTCCCATCGCCCCCCGTTGTAGCCAAATGCTCCTGGCGCAGGGCGGCTGACGAACTGACTTCCGGCTTCGGCAGATCCAGACTCCTCCGTGATGACACCTCGGTGTCGCCCGCTTCATGAGTCGGAGAAGGGGGCAGGGTCTCGCTCTCCATCATCTCCGGAGGAAGGTCCCCCGAAGATGAACCCTGTTGAGAAGAGCTGCTGGCCGGACTGCAAAAAGTTGAATCCTGGTTATTGATCTAGGAGAAACACAGTACCTTCGGATTGTAGATTGGCTTACACCTTGGTGGAGGGCTGTCCCGTTGATGGGCATGGTGCGGTGAGGGTTCCCGTCAGGGCAAGGCCCCCTGGGGATGTCTTTTTCCCTGATTTGGGCGTCTCCGCCTCCAAGTTTTTGGAGGCTGCCCTCTTCTTCCCGTGCAGGGAGGAGGCCTTAGCCTCCCTTTCCCGACTATCCCCCTTAAGGGAGGTAGCAATTCCTCCGGTTCGGATGCGTAGCGTGTGGACTTCGTTTCCTTCGTTCTCCCCCTTGTCTTTCCCCAAGGGCATCCCGCTGAGTACCCGGTCAAGCATCTTGGCCATGGTGGGACCAGGCGAACCTTCGGGAAGTGGCGCCGGACACTTGATTCTCTCCGCCTTGTTGAGCCATTCCTGGCCACGGATGATTTTTAGAATAAACAACTATGACAAACTCAAAACAAGGTGTCCTGTGTCAAGATTACTTACTTGGGTATCTAGGCGATTGCAGCTTAGGCCCGCATCCTCGATGGTGTCCGGACACTCTACTTTCGGTCCGAAGAATAATTTGCACATCTCTCCGAGGTTCAAGCCAAAGAAGTGCTTGACAGTCCGCAGACCCTCCGAATTGAACTCCCACATCCGGAGAGACCGACGTTGGCACGGCAACATCCGTCGGATTAACATCACTTGCATTACGCTGACGAGGTTGATGTCCCTCTAGAGAAGCTCCCGAATGCAATTCTGTAGTACTGGTACATCACCAGCAGGCCCCCAACTCCTCCCTACATCGGTCCAGGACACTAGTTGTGACGGAGGGCCCGAGCGGAACTCGGGAGCAGCCACCCACTTCGTGCCTCTGGGAGCCATGCCATAAAACCACCTCCATTGCCACACGTTGGATACTTCCGGGAAAGAACCCTCTGGCCATGGGGCATCGGCGTTCCTGCTTATTATGGCACCTCCGCACTCCGCGTGCCGCCTCTCGATCATCTTCGGCTTCACGTTGAAGGTCTTAAGGCATAAGCCAAAGTGTGGGGTGACATGGAGAAAAGCCTTGCATACGATAATGAATGACGAGATATGGAGGATGGCGTCCGGAGCCAGATCATGAAAATCCAACCCATAATAGAACATGAGCCCCCTCACAATGGGGTTAAGGGTAAAGCCCAGGCTGCGGAGGAAGTGAGGGACAAAAACGACACACTCATTAGCTCCGGTGTGGGGATGACCCGCCCTGGAGCAGGAAGCCTGTGCTGAATATCGGCGGTCAGGTATCCGACCTCCCTAAGCCTCGCAATGTCTTCCTTTTGAATTGAGGAGGCCACCCATCGGCCCTGAGGGACGGATCCAGACATATTAGAGGATCTGGGGTGTTGAGGCTTGGGTTTCGGGTGTTAGAACTTGAGGTTAGAGAAGGCGCGAGGAAGGTGGAATAGAGGCATAGACCTCGACCCCTTTATAAAGAGGGTGAATATCAAGAGTCCTCGGTGTGACCATTTAAGGCTTATCTAAAAACACGCGGAGTTATACCAACGGCGGTCGTGGGGTCACGCACGCCCATATTAAGGTAAAATCTCGTAAAAAAAGGAACACGATCTCTGCCTCGACGGGACATGCCAATAAAACCGCCTCGTAACATGAGCCGTGGTGGGATAAGAAACGCCGGCTCACGTTGGACCAGGCCACGATGCACGGGCACGACACACGAAGATTGCCAGCAGATCGGATTTATGCCATGTGAAGATCATCTTGCAGATCCGGACACGGTCTACGTGTTCGATAACTACTTTGGAGTATTCGGAGAAGGAACCCGCCTTGCAATGCCGAAGACAATATGGCGTGCCAGACTCATCGTCATTGAAGCCTGGTTCCGGGGCTACTGAGGGAGTCCTAGATTAGGGGGTATCCGGACTGCCGGACTGTGTACAACGTCCGGACTATTGAAGCGTGAAGATACAAGACTCAAGACTTCGGCCCGTGTCCGGATGGGACTCTCCTTTGCATGGAAGGCAAGCTTGGCGATCCGGATATTATATTTCCTTCCTTGTAACCGACTCCATGTAAACCCTAGCCCTCTCCGGTGTCTATATAAACCGGAGAGGTTGGTCCTTAGAAGGCCGATCACAATTACAATCATACCATCATAGGCTAGCTCTTAGGGTTTAGCCTCTACGATCTCGTGGTAGATCTACTCTCGTACTACCCATATCATCAATATTAATCAAGCAGGAAGTAGGGTTTTACCTCCATCGAGAGGGCCCGAACCTGGGTAAACATCTGTGTCCCTTGCTTCCTGTTACCATCAGCCTTGACGCAAGATCGGGACCCCCTATCCGAGATCCGCCGGTTTTGACACCGACAGCTGCTGCAACCTCACCACTTATCCTTTCCATGCCCATTAAGCTTTGCTAGTCTTGATACCCATGGTAATGGGATTGCTGAGTCCTCGTGGCTCCAAGTATATATGCATTAAGGAGGGTGGAGTCAGGCTAGATCTATACTATAATATCCTTAATGTCTATAAGTGGAGTCCTCTTTTATGCGGGTTTCCACTTTAAGCAATGATTTTAGAATCCGATTCAATAGAAAATGAGAAAATACAGATTACTACAACAACAGTTACAGGTGTAGGTTATGCGATGATCATGACGCGAGAGCGATGTTTGCTTGTTTTGGAGTTCTTCTTCTACTTCTTCTTTGATCAGGGGATAGGTTCCAGGTCGGCAGCCTGGGCTAGCAGGGTGGATGTTGTTTGAGTTTCTGTTTGTGTTTCATCCGTGGTCAGATGGTGCTCTTATGTAAGATGATGTTGTATTCGTGTGGCATTGTATGCCTTTTGTATGTATCCCCATCTAGTATGTAATGTTGATGTAATGATATCCACCTTGCAAAAGCGTACCAATATGGGGTTCTATCCTTAGTGGGACCTTGGAGTCTCTTTAGGATAGTATCGCATATTGGGCGTTACAGATTATGATTGTTGTTGTCCTACGGACTAAACCCTTCAGTTTATATAGACATCGAAGGGGGCTAGGGTTACACAGAGTTAGTTACAGAGAAGGAAATCTACATATCCAAATTCCCTAGCTTGCCTTCCACGCAAAGGATAGTCCCACCCGTACACGGGACGAAGTCTTCAATCTTGTATCTTCATAGTCCAACAATCCGACAAAAGTATATAGTCCCATTGTCCGAGGACCCCCTAATCCAGGACTTCCTCAGTAGCCCGTGAACCAGGCTTCAATGACAATGAGTCCGGCACGCAGATAGTCTTTGGCATTGCAAGGCGGGTTCCTTCTCCGAATACTCCAAGGTAAATTTTGAACACATGAATCGTGTCCGACTCTGCAAAACAAATCCCACGTACCACCGTAGAGAGCACAATATTCCGTGAATCTAATCTGCTAACAACTTTTACCTAGCATGACATCAGCCGCGTCCCGGTTATTGTCAAAACCGTTTTTCCCAACCTGGCACTGCACATCTTGCGAGGCGGTTTTATTGGCACGTCTTGTCGAAGCAGAGATCATGTCCCCCTTATCACGGGATTATCATCTATACGGGCGTGGGTAACCCAACCATGCCGTTAGTATGACTCCTCGGTTTAGGCAAGTTCCAAACGGGCGCTTGACATTCTTCCTCTATATAAAGAGGTCAAGACCTGTCCTTTTCTTTCCACGCCCGATCCTTCCCTTCTCCTACCTCGAGTTCCAACACCCAAGGCTCACTCCACGCGCTCCGGACCTTCAATCATGTCCGGATCCAACCCCCAAGGCCGGTGGATGGCCTCTTCTATTAGAGAGGAGGACATCAAGAAGCTTAGGGAGGCTAGGTATCTGACCGCCGAAATCCTTCACAGGCTTCCTGCCCAAGGGCAGGTTATTCCTATTCCCAAACACAACGAGAGCGTTGTATTCATCTCCCACTTCATCCGAGGGCTAGGCTTCGGTCTTCATCCCTTCGTTAGAGGGCTCATGTTCTATTACGGGCTAGATTTCATGATCTAGCTCCAGATTCCTTCCTTCACATCTCATCGTTTATCGTCGTGTGTGAGGCCTTCCTCTGCATTACCCCACACTTCGGCCTATGGCTCAAGACCTTCAATGTGAAGCCAAAGATGATCGACGGGCGACACGCAGAGTGCGGAGGCACTATAATAAGCAAAGGTGACGACGCCTTATGGCCAAAGGGTTCCTTCCCGGAGGTGTCCGACCTATGGCAACGGAAGTGGTTTTATATCACAGCACCCCGAGGTACAAAGTGGGCAGCCGCCCCGGCCTTTCGCTCTGCCCCTCCGCCACAACTTGCATCATGGGTCAACAAGGGGCTGGACTAGGGACCGGTTAATGACGTGCTGACATTGCAAAGCCGCATCTGAGATCTCCTCAAGAGGGATATCAGTCTCGTCAAAGTAATTCAAGTAATGCTAGTTTGTCGGGTCCTGTCATGCCAACGTCGATCTCTCTGCATGTGGGAGTTCAATCTGGAAGGACCGCGAACCATTCAGCACTTCTTCGGCTGACGCTTGAAGGGATGTATCGATTATTCTTCGGACCACGAATAAAGTGTCCGGACACAACAGATTATGCGGGTCTCAACTGCAACCGTCCAGATACCCAACTAAGTAACTCCGCCACCGAACATGCTGTCATTATATTTCTCACAACATTATTATGAAAAACCACCCTTGGCCAGGACTGGATAAGAAAGGCGGAGAGGATCAGGTGTTCGGCCCCTCTTCTCGAAGACTCGCCGTATCCTGTACTAACCAAGATGCTGGCTCGCACACCTTATCAAGTGCCATCAGGGGAGGACGAGGGGAGGAGTAGGGAATCCAAAACCGGCTTCATGCTGGAGGTACATTACGCATCTTGACCAGGGGAATTAGTGCTCCCGTGTTGGAGGATGATCGAGGGGGGGGGGGGAGAATATAGAATGCCCTCTCCCCATGGGAAGAAAAGGACCGCCCTTGAAGACTTGGAAACGAAGGTTTCCAAATGAGGGAAGAAACCTTCACCAGGGGGCCCTGCCCCGGAGGGCATCCTTACCGCACAGCGCTCACAAGGAGGCCAGCCGTCGACCGAGCCGTAAGTGAACAAAGGCACTTTAGTAAGCATGCCCCGTTCTTTTCCTGAGAATAACGACCGAGACATATGCTTTGCAGTCCGGCTCCTAGCCCTTCTCAACAATGTTCTCCTCTGGGGATCTTCTTCCGGAGATGATGGAGAGCGAAACGCCTCCTCTTACTTCTCTGACTCATGAGGCGGACGACCCTGAGGTGTCGTCTTGGAGGATCTCTCCCAATCGACAAAGGCCAGAAGGTAAATATTAGGCCACCCGAAGTCTGGGGTTCTCGGCTCCTAGGTAGACCAACAGAAAAAGCCCGGGATTGTCCGATGTAGAACCAGACACATTGATGGGTCTTCTGCAGCAAGCGGATATCTTAGAGGCGCATCGTACCTTAATGGGTATGGTGGTGGAGAGGATTTCATCCGCAAAAAGCGGGTTGAATGAAGCTTTCATGAGCCTGCTAAGAGGCTTTGAGGTACGCAAAGTGATATATATATATTTTGACTGTACCGTACACACAAGGTGTGCTTTGTATAGATAATAGCCCCTAAGACTCTGGTTGCCGTCCAGACGAGGCGAGTAGAGGATCATAGTCTCAGGTAATGAATGCGCTGCTTTTGTGTGCAGGTGGCTACAGATCCGGCGGCTGACCGGACTGCTGAATTTGCCGAACTGAGGCGGCAACTTGACATGGCGGATGCAGACATCACACTTGTGAACAAGCGGCTTGATGAGGCACAAGGTATGTATATTTAAGTGGTCAGCAAATATTAATAAGAGCATGATGCTAGGATTTATAACATGCTTTGACTGCAGATGGAGCTGCCGCCGTGGAGACCCTTCGGGCAGAACTTGCCCAGGCCAAGGAACAAGCCAGGAGAAGTGATGTGGCCGCCCTGAAGGCAGCCGAATAATTAAAAGCCGAACAGGCTGCTCATCGCCAAAGTGAGGATAAAATAGCTAACATGGCTCTTGAGCTGCAAAATGCCGCCAGCCGATATGAGCTTCTCAAAAGGGAAAACCAAGCGAAAACGGCTGACCTAAAGAAGGCCTTACAAGCAGCAAAGGAGACTCGCTCTGAAATCAGAGCGGCGCGGGAGGAGCTTTGGCATGCCGGTGATATCACGGTTGGGAAGCCCTTTTTATTGCGAACAAAGTTCGGCAATCCAAAGTATGCCCCTCTTGATCAATTGTGGAGTTCTTCAGACGCATACTTGGATTTAGCAAAGAGTGCTGCTGATGCGATGGAGTATTTCAAAGATCGAGAAGATCATGAGGTGGAAAGATTTTTCAGGTCGCAGTTCAGTAATCCAAGGCGCCCGCTGCTGTTGAATGAGCAAATGGCTGAATGGGCCGAGCTCCATAGGTTATCCGGGCTTTCCATGAAGGCCATTGTGGACCACCTGTGGCCGAAGGAACCAAGTCCAGATAGTTATTTTGGTTTGGTGCAACGATTTATTCGTGCTGTGCTGCATATCGGTGCTGTCAAGAGGTCGGCGTGCATAGAGGGTGCGCGGATGGCCCTTGCATAATGAACTTCTTGAATAAGTCCTTGGTGTACTTCGTTTGAGAGATAAAGGTACCTTCCTTAGTTTGCTTGATTTGCAGCCCAAGAAAGAATTTGAGTTCACTCATCATCGACATCTCAAACTTCTCCGACATTAGCTTTCCAAAGTTTTCACTAAAGTGAGGGTTAGTTGAACCAAATATAATATCATCAACATAGATTTGGCATACAGATAGTTCTCCATTGACCCTTTTAGTAAAAATAGTAGAATCAAATTTTCCAATTTCAA
This sequence comes from Triticum dicoccoides, assembly GCF_002162155.2. NCBI lineage: Eukaryota > Viridiplantae > Streptophyta > Magnoliopsida > Poales > Poaceae > Triticum > Triticum dicoccoides. Next base: position 339,599,420 of record NC_041383.1, on the reverse strand, counting down.
AGCATTTTTCAATAAGGAATTTGGTCAAGCATACCACGCTCTAGGAGCTTGTTTAAGACCATAAAGAGCTTTGTGAAGTTTGTAAACATGATTAGGTTTCTTAGGATTAACAAAGCCGGGAGGTTGCTTAACATAAACTTCCTCCTCTATTTCACCATTTAGAAAAGCACTTTTAATGTCCATTTGGTACAAGGTGATATCATGGTGATTAGCATAGGAAAGTAAGATGCGAATGGATTCAAGTCTAGCAACGGGGGCGTATGTCTCACCATAGTCCATACCTTCGACTTGAGTGTAGCCTTGGGTGACGAGACATGCTTTGTTGTGAACCACTTGTCCATCTTAATCTTGCTTGTTGCGAAACACCCATTTGGTACCGATGATGTTGTTGTTGTCGGGCTTCTTGACCAATGTCCACACTTGATTTCTCTCAAAGTTGTGTAGCTCTTCATGCATGGTGTTTATCCAATCCGGATCTTCCAACGCTTCTTCAACCTTCATAGGTTCAATGCTAGAGATGAATGAATAGTGTTCACAAAAGTTAGCTAAACGAGTTATAGAGCGAGTGATTCTCCCAGTTTGGATATCATTGTAGATTTGCTTGACAGGATGGTCTTTAGCAATTCTTGCTCGAACTCGTGAAAGCTTTTGCTTGGATCTTGGTTGAACATCTTCTTCATCTTGTTCTTCTTCTTGGCCTTCTTCATTGTTGACGTTGTCGTTCTCTTGTCGTGGTGGAGAAGGAGGTTGTTGGTGTTCATCCTGGTGCACTTCCTCATTTTCTTCATCTTGGTGTGTCCCACTTGTGGATGCTTCCGTATCAACATTTGGTTCACCTTGTCATGAGGTAGAAGCTTCCACTTGGACGGACGAGGTACTCTCCTTCACCTCCGTTGGACGAATCTTGCCAATAGACAAGTCTTGAATTGCTTCCGAGGGGTCTTTGTCTCCTACATCAATTGGCAATTGCTCTACTTGCGAGCCGTTAGATTCATCAAACTTCACATCTACCATTTCTTCAACATTTCGGGTGAAATTGTTGTAGACACGGTAAGTGTGAGAGTTTGAGCCATAACCAAGTAGGAAACCTTCATGAGATTTAGGAGCAAATTTAGAACGACGATGCTTATCAAGAATGTAGCACTTTGAGCCGAATACTCGAAAGTATCCAACTTGGGGTTTGTTATCGGTGAGGAGCTCGTATGCTGTCTTGCCGAGTAGCTTGTGAAGATACAAGCGATTTTTTGCATGACAAGCTGTCTCAACCGCTTCCGCCCAAAAGTGCTTCGGCGTCTTGTACTCATCAAGCATCATTCTCGCCATTTCGATGAGCGTCCGGTTCTTCCTCTCAACAACTCCATTTTGTTGAGGTGTGTACATAGCCGAGAACTCATGTGAAATCCCTTCTTCGTCAAGAAAGGTGTCCACATTTGCGTTCTTGAACTCCATTCCATTGTCGTTGCGAACCTTCTTGATCTTCACTTCAAATTGATTTTGGGCCTTCCTAGCGAAGTTCTTGAAGATCTTTTGGACCTACGATTTATCATCAAGAAAGAACACCCACGTAAATCTTGAAAAATCATTAACTATAACTAGACCAAAAGAATTTCCACCGAGACTTTTGTAGGTGTTGGGACCAAAAAGATCCATATGAAGTAGCTCGAGTGGCCTCCTTGTCGTCATGATGTTCTTCATGGGATGTCTTCCTCCAACCTATTTACCTGCTTGACAAGCGCTGCAAAGTCTATCCTTATCAGATATGACATCGTTAACGCCAAGGATATGATTTCCTTTAATAAGCTTGTCAAGGTTTCGCATGGCAACATGACCTAATCGTCTATGCCATAACCAGCCTTTAGAGGATTTAGCGATGAAGCAAGTTCTAGGTTGAGCCTTTTCAGTGAAACTAACAATGTATAGATCACCTCTACGTATACCGATAAAGATCATTTTATGATTATCTCTACGAAACACTTGGCAATCTACTTCAGTAAATAGGACATTAAAACCGAAATCAGCAAGTCTAGATACTGAAAGTAAATTGTAGCCAAGAGATTCAACGAGAATGACATTTTGAATGGAGCTATCATGTGATATGGCCACCTTACCAAGGCCAACCACCTTACCCTTTGAGTTGTCACCGAAAGTAACATACTTTCGAAGGCCGTCATTTTCAGCAAGCTCACGAAACATATCTTTATCTCCGATCATGTGATCGGTACATCCACTATCAAGAACCTATTCCTTTCCTCCTGCCATATATCCTCGAAGATTTGCCATAAGACCAAAGTGTGTCATTGCATCATCAAGATCAAAGTCACTATCACCATCCTCATCATAGTATCCATGTTCAACATCGTCAAGTGGTGGATCAAATCCTAGAGAGGGTGATTCGTTAGAGTAAGTTTGACAATGATCTTCTTTATGAATTTTAATAGCTTCCGAAATAATACCACTAATAATTCCAACATCTCCTTTGGCACGCATAAGGTTTGTAAGCTCAAATAGACAATGACCAAACATAGGATCATTTGAATTCGTCTTACTCAAGGCGATAGACTTATGTAGAATTTCATCTAGATTTTTCAAGGAATAATTTGGAAAACGTTCCTCAAGAAATTTCCATATGGTGTAGGCACACTTAAGAGTGGGAAAACATCCAATCAAGTTTCTAGGCAAGCCTCTAGTGATAAGATTAATAGTTCTAAGATTGCGAATCATGTCAATTGACTCATCAAGGGTAGGATGCATGGGATCAAAATGAGGTGCACAAGGGCTAGCAATGTACTTGTTCAAATGATATTCATTGAAAATCACAAGCATCTCATTTTTGCACTCATGAAAATACTCTCCATCAAGTATGGGCCCTCTATGTCTAAGACTCCCCAAAGTAGACTCACCCATCTTCCTCCAATGGTGTTTAAAACAAAGCAATGGAGACCAAAGCTCTGATACCAATTGAAAGGATCGAGAAGAGGTGTCTAGAGGGGGGGGGGGTGATTAGACACTAAGTGAGAAAAGGTGCAGTTTTTAAGTTCTTTAAGTTGAAGTGGAGTTTTTGTACAAGTTTAACAATCATAATACATATCAAGCAAGCATGCAAAGAGTTTATGAGCAGCGGAAAGTATAGCATGCAACTTGCAAGAATGTAAAGGGATGGGATTGGAGTGTGCGAACGTAATTGGAGACACGAATGTTTTTGTCATGGTTCCGATAGGTGGTGCTATCGTACATCCACGTTGATGTGGACTTCGACCCATGAAGGGTAACGACTGTCGTGGTTCTAAGTCTGACAGTAATGTAGGGGGGGTACTAAGGAGAGGCCAGATCCTAGCTGTGGAGTAGTTTTGCACACAAGTGTTTTACGAGTTCAGGCCCTTCTTGGAAGAAGTAACAGCCCTATGTCTCGGAGCCCGGAGGCGGTCGACTGGATTATATGTGTGAGAGTTACAGGGGTGCGAACCCTTCTGCCAGTGGAGGGGGGTGGCTTATATAGAGGATGCCAAGACCCCAGCCAGCCCACGTAGCGAGGGTTAAAGTACATTAAGGTCTGGCGTTACTGGTAACGCCTTACATAAAGTGTCATCATGACCATAAAGACTACTTAATTACATACTGTTTGGATACGGAGTAGATCTTGAACTCCTGGTGGTCGAGTGAGTCTTCATGGTCGAGTGTCTTCAGGTTCGTCGAGTGTCTTCTAGTCCGTCGAGTGGAGTCCCACTTGGTCGACTGGAAGACGGCTTCTTCTAAAAGATGTCCTCGGGGAGGATACCTTGGACAGGTCCATGACCTTACCCTAGGTACATGACTTCATCATTAGCCCCCGAATGGATCGAGGTTCGAGTGAGGAAGGAGTTGGCAATATTTCCGACCTGCCTTCTGGTGTTGTAAAGGTGTTTTTCTCTGGATCAATGACTTTCAAGTGAGGATGTCAACTTTCTTTCAGTCGCCTTGATCCATTCTTTATATCTGTTGAGTGAACTTCATGAACTTGGAAATTTCCGAGCGACAGATCACAAGAGATCTTCCGTCTGACAAGTTGTCCTGCGGTTAGCGGATTTAATGGGATCCGAATTTTGGGAAGCGCGCAAAGCGGGGAAGGCCGCGGTACTCGGATGGGATAAGGCAGAGACGCCTCGATTCCCGCGCCGCCTTTTTCGCCACGTATCGTTCGCGCGACTATTTCGAGATTTGACAGGATTGCCTGGGCCTACCTGTCAACCACTCGGAAGTGACTCCATATAAGGAACCAGGCGGAGGTTTTTGAACAGTGCCTCCTCATTTTCCCCTCCCTCGTCTCCAGATTCATCCGCTGCGCTCGCCAACTGCTCAGCGCCGCTGCTCCGTTCCAGCCTCGTCGGCGACAATGGTGAAGGAGAAGACGGCGGCTTTGGAGCGGGCGAAGAAGGCGACGGCGCAGGAGAAGGGGAGAGCGACAAGTCGGGGTGGATCCTCGTCGCGGTCCCGCCTGCCACAAGGTTGGATCCAAGGGGATTGGATCCGTTCGACCATCACCCAGAAGGATCTCGACGACCTGGCCAACGAGGGGCTGATCGAGCACGGAGCAGCGAGGCTTCCGGGGACGGAGTGGCAGCCGCAACCTTAGGAGGGTGAGTGTGTCCTCCTAGCGACTCATGTCGATCGTGGATTTTCTTTGCCACCTCATCTTTTCTTTAGGGGGTTTCTAAACTTCTTCGGGGCTCAGCTCCACCACTTCACACCCAATTCCATTGCCTATCTCGCCGCTTTCGTTTCTTTGTGTGAAAACTTCTTGGGTTGTCGGCCGCATTGGGGCCTCTTCAAACACATATTCACTTGTCGCTCTCAGACGGTCAAAAAGGCTAACCTGAATGACGAGAGAACCCAAGTAATCCATATGTGCGGGGGTCTTGGGGTCCATATGAGGAGTAAGAGTGCTTTTCCAGCTATGACCCTTCCTGAGTCAGTTAGAGGGTGGCAGTCGACCTGGTTCTACTGCCGAGACCAGTCGACGCCAGGGCAGTCGACTGGGCTCCCTCCCTTCTCTATGAGTCGAGTGAACAAGTCGTCTTCTCTGAAAGTAGTTCCGGAGGAGAAGGCCCAGGTTAAAATGTTGATGGAGCGGGTAGTCCAACTCATTCGCGATGGTGTGACTGGCATGGATCTTCTGGAGGTTTTCCTTTGTTGGCGTATCCAACCACTCCAGTACCGGGGCCACCCGATGTGGTTGTACTCTGGTACTGAAGACACCACTCGGGTTCACCCAGAAGAGGTCGACGATGTCACGCTGGAGAGGTGGATGACCGCCATCACAGGGAACAAGGACAACCCTCATGGGGCCAGGAGGATCCCGCCACTCGACCAATCTTATGAAGCAGACAAGGTATGACCACTTATCTCCGACTGTAATCATGTTCCATCTATTCTGTTTCGCTGCAGATGAGTCAATCGACTTTGTCTTGTTTGTTGTTTTTCAGGTCACCACTGAGTTGTATTCAATGCCCAACGGGGCGCAAGCGCAGACTAAGGAGGATGAAGGAAGTGGAGGTGAAAGTCAGGAGGAGTGGGAATCGGATGGCGATGAGGGTGATGAAGATGCAGGCTCCAATGAGGAGGAGGAGGAAGAAGAGGAGGAGGAAGTAGCGCCTTCTCGTTCTGAAAGAAGGTCCAAGCTTGTCCATGATCCTGCTGTCGAGCGCGGCAAGGGGGCTGCATCCGTTGTGCAATCGACCAAGCGTCCTCGGACGACCTCTCCGGCGCCGACTGAGAAAGCGCCAAAGCAATCTCGAGTGGTGCCGTTGAAGCCGACGAAGGCTTTACCGAAGATGAAGATGGTGATTCCAACTATTTCTGGGTAATGCCATAACTTGTGTCCTCTTGTTTCTCATGGATTCATTCTTGGTCGACTCGTTAGCTGACCGACTGATTTCTGAAACTGCAGCGCTGCCACTTCTGATGCCTCGGCCAGACCTGAAGATCAGGAAATGGAGGATGCCGTTACTTCCAACCCTGGTATGACCTTTGAAGTTTCATTTTTAGTCGGTGGGATCTTCGTTTTTAACTTTGACTCTTTTCTGCAGCTCCATCCAATATCGTCATTGATCTTCCTGATGATGATGAAGACGAGGAACCACTGAGGCAGAGGAGGAATAGGAGAGCAACTGCTGGCAAGGTAGCTCAGGCCATGTCAGCACCTGAGAAGTTAGTCGCGGAGGGGGATAGCATCACTCGGCCAATCGTATCCTTTGCGGTGCCGATGACGAGTGCTCGCCCTCCGTCATCGAGTGCTGGCCAGCCTTCACTTTTCTCCACCCACCACGTCCCTGAAGACCAAGCAAGCGCTGCTAATGAAGCTATACGCTAGGTGGGGGTTATGATGGAGCGAGTGAAGGCGATCCGAGACGCCAGTCAAGCAGCTTATGGCGCCAGTTCAACCCTTCAGAGCAATGTTCAGGTTGGTCGATCACTGCCTGTTCTGTTAGGATATGTTATCTGAAAACTTTCCTTTCTGAAAATCTTAGTATCTGTTGTACACCCACTGGGTGCGTCGGTTGAGAATCTGGGTTGGTGGGGCACGCTAAGTGCACCCACTGGGTGTAGTCCCCAAGGCTATGGTCGACTGCTGGCAGTGGACTATAGTCTTTATGTCTTGAGTTTTTCTTTTTCCTCGGTACTGTCTTCACTCGATCTGGTCGAATGGAATCATAAACCGGTGGGGGCACGCTGAGTGCACCCACTGGGTGTAGTCCCCGAGACTGTGGTTGACTGCTGGCGGTCGACTATAGTCTGAAGAACACACACACTCTTTTTTTTGGGTCGACTGATCGACTCTGAGTCTAGCTGATAGAACTAGTGGGGGCACGCTGAGTGCACCCACTGGGTGTAGTCCCCGAGACTACAGTTGAATGTTTAGATTCAGCTGTAGTCTTAGGAATACTACAATTTTTCTCTTACTCACTCGGAAGTGACCTATCTTTGACGTCTATCGATTGGTTTTTTGTAGAAATCTTGCGAGCTTTCAACTCATTACACTGAATTGGAGAACAAGCATATCCAACTCAAACTTGATATGAAGCTCATCCAGGAGAACTTCACGAAGGCGAAGGAGGAGGCAAAAGGTATGTTTGGTGAGAATCTTGACGACTGTCTTTACTTTTTGCCTGTCCCCGAGTCTGATCTTATTGTGATTTTGTAGATAAACTGAGGGATGCTCTGAAGAAGAAGGACCTTGACCTCGCCGAGGCGCAAAAAGCGGCTTCGGACAAGACCAAACTTGCAGAAGAGAAGTTGGCTTCGGTCAGCAAACTTGAAGAGGAGAATGCCACTCTGAAAGCTGCTCTCGACACGGCCAACAAGGAGGTCACCCAACAGAATCGTGAGAAGATAGCCCTGAGTGACAAAGTTGGCGAACTGGCGGGAAAGAAGAATGACTTGGAGGTTTATCTGGGAGGACTCGCCAAGAAGCTATTCCTCATGCTCGAAGGTAACCCCTTATATCCGACTAGTAATTACTGACTTGCTGTAGGAACATTAGCTTATCCTTGAATCATGTCCACAGAATTCTGCCAAAACTTTGAAGAAGAGACTAGTCGAGTGGAGACTGGCTTGGACCCCATCAACTCTCTAGTGAAAGATGAAGCCGCTATGAACGTGCTCCGCCTCAAGTCTCGCATTGTTGCAGTGGTCGACTACCTTGCAAGACTGAAGGCTGCAACGTCGCGCATCGATACATCACTCTGGCCAGAAGAAATACTTCAGAACGACCTCGAGTCTCTGATGACTCGACTGAACGAAGTTCCAAGTCGAGTGCAAGAATGGAAGAAGTCTTCTGCCAGGTGTGGTGCCGACGTTGCTCTGTCCTTAGTCCGCGTCCACTGCAGGGAAGCGAGAGAAGACAAGCTGGTGTCTCTCAAGGTGGCCAATACCAGGAAGCATGACTTCCGTTCTTTCATGGAGACCTTCATTGCTGTTGCCACTTGGATCGCAGACGGGATCGATCTGGACGAGTATGTTACGCCTTCCAGCCCTCCGCAGGAGGAGTAAAAAACTTCTATGCTTAATGCTTTGAATTTGCCTCGGATTGCCGAGTGATTTTTGTAACCGATAAACCTTAACAGGCTCGATGCCTGAGCACTTCTGGATCCGTAGGACGTTATCCGAACTTGGTTTGCCATTGAAATATGTTTGCTTCTGCTTTCGAACAACCATCTTTCTTGGGTTGGAAAATATACTAGTGTCTGTGATGCTCTTTTGCAGTTAGGGACGAAGCACAAGTTGCAATCGACTCGTACTCGTCATGTTTAGGCGAGTGCTGGGCTGCAGCTAAGCCTCCGAGTGGGAGATTCGTTCTCCACTCGACAAGATTTTTGAAACTTAGGCGAGCACTGGACTGCAGCTAAGCCTCCGAGTGGGAGTTTGCTCCCCACTCGGTAGAATTTTAGAAACTTAGGCGAGCACTGGGCTGCAACTAAGCCCCCGAGTGGGAGGTCTGCTCTCCACTCGGTAGGATTTTAGAAACTTAGGCGAGCACTGGGCTGCAGCTAAGCCCCCGAGTGGGAGGTTTGCTCTCCACTTGGTAGGTTTTTGGAAACTTAGGCGAGCACTGGGCTGCAGCTAAGCCCCCGAGTGGGAGGTTTGCTCTCCACTCGGTAGGATTTTAAAAACTTAGGCGAGCACTGGGCTGCAGCTAAGCCCCCGAGTGGGAGGTTTTCTCTCCACTCGGTAGGATTTTAGAAACTTAGGCGAGCACTGGGCTGCAGCTAAGCCCCCAAGTGGGAGGTTTGCTCTCCACTCGGTAGAATTTTCGTGGTGTAGCTTTGGAGGGGAAGGTAGCAGTCGACCTGCGCTTCGTCCTCCTTGCGGAACGCACGTTGTATTTGTGGCATAGCTCGGAAGGAGAAGGCAGGAGTCGACCTGCGCCTCGTCCTCTTCGCGGAGTGCACGTTGTATTTGTGGCGTAGCTCGGAAGGAGAAGGCAGGGGTCGACCTGCGCCTCATCTTCTTCGTGGAGCGTACGTTGTATTTTATACTTAGGCGAACACTAGGTTGCAGCTAAGCCTCTGAGTGGAAGGCTGGCTTACCACTCGGTAGGGTTTTCAAAAACTTAGGCGAGCACTGGGCTGCAGCTAAGCCTCCGAGTGGAAGGCTGGCTTACCACTCGGTAGGATTTTGTTGAAACTTAGGCGAGTACTTGGACTGCATCTAAGCCTCCGAGTGGAAGGCTGGCTTACCACTCAGTAGGGTTTTCAAAAACTTAGGCGAGCACTGGGATGCAGCTAAGCCTCCGAGTGGAAGGCTGGCTTACCACTCGGTAGGATTTTGTTGAAACTTAGGCGAGTACTTGGACTGCAGCTAAGCCTCCGAGTGGAAGGCTGACTTACCACTCGGTAGGATTTTGTTTAAACTTAGGCGAAACGGATTCGCAGCTAAGCCTCCGAGTGGAAGGCTGGCTTACCACTCGATAGTTTTTTTACAAACTTAGGCGAAACGGATTCGCAGCTAAGCCACCCACTGGGGGACTGATTTATGAGAACAAAAGCAATAACAATCACTGGGAAAATTATGAAACTCTTGTCTTTGATAAATAAACTACAAAAGTACTTTTATTACAACTCATCCAAGTGAAAACTTAAGTATAAAAGGGGCAGAGCAGATCCGCATTCCAGGCTCGTGGCTCGTCAATCTGGCGATCGACGTTGTAAAGGCGGTATGCTCCATTGTGGAGAACTTTGGTAACAATGAAGGGGCCTTCCCAAGTAGGGGCAAGTTTGTGCGGCTTCTGTTGGTCGACTCGGAGGACCAAGTCTCCTTCTTGGAAGGCTCGGCTCTTCACGTTTCTGGCGTAGAATCGATGCAAGTCTTGCTGATAGATGGTCGATCGGATCATGGCCATCTCTCTTTCCTCTTCTAGGAGGTCGACTGCATCCTGCCGGGCTAGTTCTGCTTCGGCTTCAGAGTAGATCTCGACTCGCGGCGCATTGTGAAGCAGGTCGCTCGGCAGAACTGCTTCAGCTCCGTAGACCAGAAAGAACGGAGTCCTCCCGGTCGACCGATTTGGAGTAGTCCTCAATCCCCAAAGAACTGATGGAAGTTCATCGACCCACGCGCCTGCTGCGTGCTTAAGGTCGTGCATCAACCGAGGTTTCAGTCCTTTGAGAATTAGGCCGTTTGCTCTTTCTGCTTGTCCATTCGACTGCGGGTGGACGACTGAAGCGTAGTCAACTCGTGTGCCTTGGGAAGCGCAGAAAGCTTTGAAATGATCGGAGTCGAAGTTTGAACCATTATCAGTGATGATACTATGCGGAACTCCATATCTGAACATTAATTCTCGGATGAAGCCGATGGCAGTGCTTGCATCAAGATTTTTAATGGGTTTGGCCTCGATCCACTTGGTGAACTTGTCGACTGCCACCAGTACATGGGTGAAGCTGCTCCTGCCAGTCCTCAGTGGTCCAACCATATCTAAACCCCAAACAGCGAAAGGCCAGACGATCGGGATGGTCTTCAAGGCTGAGGAAGGTTTGTGTGACATGTTGGAGTAGAACTGACAACCTTCACACTTGTCAACTATCTCTTTCGCCATTTCATTTGCTCTGGGCCAGTAAAAACCCGCTCGGTATGCTTTAGCCACGATGGTCCGAGAGGACGCATGATGGCCACAGGTCCCCGAGTGGATGTCATTGAGAATCATTCGACCCTCTTCTGGTGTTATGCATTTCTGGCTGACCCCAGTCGCGCTTTCTCTGTACAATTGTCCCCTCATGATAGTAAAGGCTTTGGATCGGCGGACGATCTCCCGAGCCTCTTCTTCATTCTCGGGGAGCTCTTTCGTCAGAATATAGGCGATATAGGGCACTGTCCAGTCGGGAGTGATGACCAGAACTTCCATGATTAAGTCGACCATAGCTGGGACCTCGACTTCAGTCGGATCTGTGGCGCTTTTTGACCACGGGGCTTCCTCGGTGAAATGATCTTCTTGAACCGACGGCGTGTGAACATGCTCCAAAAACACGCCACTTGGAATGGCTTCTCTTTTGGAACCTATCTTCGCCAAGTCATCAGCTGCTTGATTTTTTAGTCGGGGAACGTGATGGAGCTCTAATCCCTCAAATTTCTTCTCTAGCTTTCTGACTGCATTGCAGTAACCAGTCATGGCTGGGCTTCTGACGTCCCACTCCTTCATCACTTGGTTGACCACCAAGTCCGAGTCACCATAGACCATGAGGCGACGGACGCCGAGTGAAATGGCCATACGCAACCCGTACAAGAGTGCTTCGTATTCTGCCTCATTGTTGGAGGAATCAAAGTGAATCTGGAGTACGTATCTGAGCTTATCTCCTCGGGGGGAAACCAACACTACCCCGGCACCGGAACCATTCAGCATTTTGGAGCCATCGAAGAACATAGTCCAGTGCTCCGAGTGAACTTGAGTCAGTAACCGCTGTTCAGTCCACTCGGCGAGGAAATCTGCTATTGCTTGGGACTTGATAGCTTTCTTTGCCTCAAATCTGATATCCAGGGGAAGGAGTTCAATCGCCCATTTTGCCACTCGACTAGTTGCGTCTCTGTTGTGTAGAATCTCTGATAAGGGGGCGTCGCTAACGACTGTGATGATATGGTCAGAGAAGTAGTGAGCAACTTTCTTCGTGGTCATATAAATCCCATATACAAGCTTCTGATAATGAGGGTATCGTTGCTTGGATGGGGTCAGGACTTCGGAAATGTAATATACTGGCGCTGAACTTTGAAGGCTTTCCCTTCTTCTTCCTGATCGACCGTAAGTACAGTACTGACGACTTGTCCTGTGGCTGCAATATAAAGCAGCAAAGGCTCTTTGCTGATCGAGGCAGCAAGCACCGGCTGGGTGGAAAGCAGGGTTTTTAGCTATGCAAATGCTGCATCAGCTTCAGGAGTCCACTCGAACTTGTCTGACTTCTTCATCAGTCGGTAAAGAGGCAATTCCTTCTCACCGAGACGAGAGATGAATCGACTTAAAGCGGCCAAGCAACCAGTAAGCTTCTGAACATCGTGCACATGCACAGGTCGTTTCATTCAGAGTATAGTGCCTACTTTCTCTGGGTTTGCATCGATTCCTCTTTCAGAAACGAGAAAACCGAGTAACTTTCCACCAGGAACTCCGAATGTGCACTTGGATGGGTTAAGCTTGATATCGTACCTCCTAAGGTTGGCAAACGTTTCAGCGAGGTCAGTCAGCAAGTCGGAACCTTTTCGTGACTTGACCACAATGTAATCCATGTACGCTTCAACATTCCGACTGATTTGAGTGAGCAAACACTTCTGAATCATCCTCATGAACGTGGCTCCGGCATTCTTGAGGCCGAATGGCATGGTGACATAAAAGAAGCACCCGAATGGGGTGATGAAAGCTGTTTTGATCTCGTCAGGTCCAAACAGACGGATCTGATGGTACCCGGAATAAGCGTCCAAGAAAGACAGTCGCTCACATCCCGCAGTCGAGTCAACTATTTGGTCGATGCGGGGAAGAGGAAAATGATCCTTCGGGCAGGCCCGATTGATATGCTTAAAATCGATACACATGCGAAGCGAATTGTCCTTTTGGGGGACCATGACGACATTGGCGAGCCACTCGGAGTGGTAAATCTCTCAGATAAACTCTGCTGCTAGGAGCCGAGCCACTTCTTGGCTAATAGCCTTCCTTTTCTGGACGGCGGACCATCGTAGATGTTCCTTCATAGGTTTTGCCTTTGAATCGACTCACAGACGATGCTCAGCCAGTCCCCTGGTTACACCCAGCATGTCAGAAGGTTTCCATGCAAAGATGTCCCAGTTCTCACGGAGGAACTGGATGAGCGCTTCTTCCTATTTGGGGTCGAGTGTTGTGGAGATATGAGTCGGAGCAGCGTTGGGGTCGGCCAGGTGGATGTGAACTGGTTTTGTCTCACCGGACGACTAGAACGCTGATTCTGTCGCAGGTTTTTTGGCTCGCAACAAATCACTCGTGTCAGGACCCCGACTCAATGCCACATAGATCTAGCATGTAACACTCCATATCACTTTGCGGCCTCACGCACGGTATTCCCACGGGTGTCGCCTTACCTTTTCCCGGGACCGTTTGCGCCTTTTGGCACACGTATATGACAGTGTCGCTAGCATCCATATGATAAGGAGCCCGGGCTGACATGGCTAGTCGTAAACCCAAAGTGGCACAAACTTACAGGGACAGGCATCCATGACCCAGCATCGAACGTGTCGGTCATCAGCGAGTGAATCCAGGCTGTAGCACTGGGCTAGCAGGACTCCGGTGAACCGGGCTGTAGCGGGCTAACAGGACTCCGGTATTCATCGAAGTCCACGTGGCTACTGAAGATAAACAACTAGATAGTCAGATCCCACACATACCAAGCATTTCAATAACATACACACAATATGCTCGATATGTGCAATACAACATGGCATCACAAAATGACTCTACGACTCAAATAGTTTATTCAATAGGCTCCGAGGAGCGAGACAATACAAACATGGGTCTCATGACCCAACAATCAGAGCATACAAGTCAAAGCACAAGCGGAAGCTATCATGTCTGAGTACAGACAACTATAAATGAAAAAGGCTGAGAAGCCTGACTATCTACCAGATACTGCCGAGGGCACAAGATCGTAGCTGAGGTAACAAGCTAAACGTCGAAGTCCACGTGGAACTACTAGCGAGACCGAAGTCTCTCTGCAAAAACATAAAATAGGCAAACGTGAGTACAAATGTACCCAGCAAGACTTACATCAGAGCTAACTACATATGCATCATTATCAACAAAGGGGATGGTGGAGCTTAACTACAGCAAGCCAGCTTTGACTCAGTGGCTATCCTGAACTACGACTGCAAGTAACTCTTCTGAGGTGGCGCACACGAGTCCACATATTCACCATATCAATACACCACTATGGATCCGCCCCCGTCTCCCTACGAGAACGCCATCCATAGCACTCACGCTTATCTTGCGTATTTTAGAGTATCCACTTTCACTTGTCTATGAACTGATATAAGCAACCCAGAAGTCCTTTTCCGCGGACACGGCTATTCGAATAGTTGATGTTAACCCTGCAGGGGTGTACTTCTTCATACATGTTTCCACCACTTAGCGTCTGCACACGACATGTGCTCGGCAGACTTCAAGCGAAAGCCGACGTGGGTGTAGACCACGACCTACCTAAACACTCAAGTCTCTAGTCCAGGTTTATCGCCTATTCGGGTTCCATCCATGAGGAGATCCGGCCGGAGTTTCGCTCACAGCCCCAAACGATGTGAACAGGGTTCCCGATATACCAAACGGGCATCCGGTACACCGTGCCACGTACCTACCGCATCACAGCCCACCCCTACGGTCAGCGCTGTCCACGGCCTCCAGTAAGCTACAAACACCAGAAACTACTTGCAACTCCTGGACAGAGGACTAGGGTGAATAAGAAGTCGAGCGGGGTCATATTTCAGGGCCTAATGTATGGTAGTAGCTGAATCATGGATCACAAACACAGAACTCAGTTCCTGAGGACGGCTGCAATGAGACAACCCACCATGTACTCCTACATGGCCTCTCACCGCTACCTTTACCAAATCGTGTTCACACACTTCGCTCACACACAGTAGGACATGTTCACACGCCTCTGATTCATCCCTAATGAATCAGACCTGACTCAACTCTAAGCAATAGTAGGCATGACAACAAGCATGAATGAGTAGGCACATCAGGGCTCAAACAACTCCTACTCATGCTAGTGGGTTTCATCTATTTACTGTGGCAATGACAGGTCATGCAAAGGATAAAGGGGTTCAGCTACCGCAGCAAGTAACAAAATGTCGTTGTTGTCCTAATGCAGTAAAAGAGAGCAGGAGCGAGAGAGTGGGATTTTATCGAAATGAACAAGGGGGTTTTGCTTGCCTGGCACTTCTGAAGATAATATAGCTCTTCATCAGTGTCAACGATCACATCATCGATATCACGTCTATCGAGAGGGGACAATACCGGCAACACAGAAGGGAACACAATCAATGCAATGCACAATATGATGCATGATCATGACATGGCAAAATGAATGTGCTTTGGGCTAATGCAACTAGCAACAGATTAAATGAAGTTGGTTTGAATACAAGATTCAAATTCAAACTCCATATGTGATTATTCAAATGCCATTTAATTGATTTGTGCTAAACAGCACCTATAAGTTGTTCTAACATGCATGAAAATGGTACAGATGGATTCCTTGAATTTTTCTGATAATTTTTCATATATAATTTATTTAATTTGGAGTTACGGTTAAATTTCTATGAATTTTAGAAGTTTTAGGCATTTTTCTGGAATTTCAGAATTAAATTAAATCCAGAAAGCATTACTGCGTCAGCATGACGTTGGCATGACGTCAGCAAGTCAACAGGGGCCGGCTCGGGTCAAACCTGACGTGTGGGGTCCACACGTCAGTGACACAGGGGCTAATCCCGCGTTGACCCGGGCTTTGACCCGCTACGGGGCCCACTGTCAGTGTCACAGGGTTAGTTAACAGGGTCATTAGCCCCTAACGACGACGCCACGTCAGCACGCCGGAGACCAGCCGACGGCGACCACAGAACACGGCGGGGCACGCCGGACTTGCGCTAGAGGCGTCAGTTTGGCGCGCTGAGGGCACCAGGGGATGGCCCTTGCTCCCGCGCATCCAAAGGACCGAGTGGGAGGTCGTGGGGTCGCCGGAACTCATGCCGGCGACGAGCTTTGGCGGCAATGGTGTTCGGTGGTGCTCGGGCGCGTCGCTACGGTGCATCAGTGAGCAAATGGAGAGGCTGGGCAGCACCTGCTAGACATGGGGAGCACTAAGAGCAGCTTAGTGAGGCCAGGGGAGCACGGAGGCTATGCGTGCAGCAGCAATGGCGGACGGTGGCTTCGGTGCTCGTGGGGAACGGCGCTACGGCATGGAGGGGAGCATGCTGAGTTAGGGGAGAGGGTCAGTGACTCACGGCGATGACGAGGGGACGCTCGGCGAGGTCGGGGATGGTCCGGAGCCGGCGAATTTGACGAAGATGGCCGGCGGGTCCGAGGTAGAAGACGACGGCGATGGCGGCGATGCAGGGCTTCCGGAGGGCTGTGGATCGGTGGGGAGGAAGAGGGGGTCGAGGCGGAGCTCCTGGGTGCATCGGCGAGGCTAGGGGTGGCCGGTGGCCATGGGTACGGCGACGATGACGGCGAGCTCCGCTCGGTCGCGGGAGGGGAAACAGAGGAGCGAGGGGGAGGGAGGTCCAGAGAGCGAGGGAGAAGTGAGAGGGGGTCGGGGACGTCTCCGTGGCGTCGCGAGGAAGTCGGGGAGGCTGCCACGGCGAAGCAGGAGGTGGCCGGCGTCGGCGCGCGTGCGTCCAGCACGCAACTGCTTCGGGGCGAGGGGGAGGAAGATGACTGGCAGCTGGGCTGCACAGTAACGGGCCGCGCAGAAGCTGGGCCGGCTACAGGTAAGTGGCCCAGGTACGGGTCTTTCTCTCTCTCTTCTTTTCTAATTATCTCAGTTTTCTATTATTCTGTAAATTTAGGGCTTTATTAAAAATACTCAGACACTTTCAAAAATCATGAAACTAATCATGGCTACTGTTTAGAATATATCCAACAGTAAACATTTTAGTTTATGATTATTTGAGCATTTGAAATATTTAATAGCATTTAAATGCCCAAAGGAAAATACTATATGATTTAATTCAGTGACCAAATATGTCCTGCAAAAATATAAACCATTTTTGGTAGATGCTTCCACCTTAAACCAGAAATGTTGAACATTTTTAGAGGACATTTTGAGTTCAATGAAAAAGGTTTTATTTTGACCCTAGTTGAATTCATTTGGTGCTAGGGCTTAGTCAATCCCCATCTCAGGTTTAAATGAAATTTAAACATGATGTAACACTCTAATGCATGCACTAGGCATTGTCAGAACTAGGGATGTGACAACTCACCCCCACTAAACAAGAATCTCGTCTCGAGATTCAAGCGTAGGGTAAGATGAAGGGGAAACGCAAACTAGTATAATCTTCACGATCCAGGTTGCACTTCAAATGAACGTTGTTTCGATCACCATCTTTGTCTTGTCGTCTTGTTCTGAGAACTCCAATTGACATGACAATGAGAGGAAAGGGAAACTCTAGCAGGATCGATCTTCTAGAAGACCGAACAACTCACGGAATGAGACATAGAGCCATCTCTCGGGTTGAGACACGAGATACACATCAAGAGGGGTGGAAAGAAACGGATGACGAAGGTTCACTAGGTGGACAACAATTCCACACTTAAGAAGGTGGTAATCGATTGTCAACGTAGCGAGGATTTTAGTTGCCATGATAGCACAACGGGGCACCTTAGGGATGGTGACTCGTAGATATACCCCCTTAAGTGGCAAAAAGAATTACTTTTGATTCAAAGATCATTGAAACTCTTTATACCAATTTAAGGCAATTCTCGACCAATCGTTTGGAGGGGGTCGGTAGAATGGCATACTCGGACTTGGATGATGTGGATTACCTTGTTGAAGACAACGTAATGGATGAATTTGCTTATCACCGGAAATGGGAGAGACCCATGGTAGAATGGCACATTGGCGGTGCAAGCTGGGAACAAAATGCAAATGCTGGGAATGATTCTGGTAACTGGGGAAGAACCCAACAATAGAGAGTGAATTCATTGTTTGAGAAGGTCACAGCATTGCCGAGGGAACTGAGAGCATCCCAATTAGAGCCGATGATAACACGTAGCGCTTGTGCATGCTCTCAAGAACTTGAGCATTTCCACAATCGTCAAGGTTTTACCAATATCCGTGTCAAGGATTCTGGCAACACAACTTACTACCATGATGAATACCGGTGGAAGATGCCGATGCAAAGGAAGATAACACCTTCTTAGATTTCACCTTGGCGAGGCCAAGGAAACAAAATCTGGATGATCGACCGAGAGACATTTAGCACTCCGCTTCTAATGTTCTCCTTGATGTGCTAGCGTAACCCATTCATAGATATGGTTTGATATCTAGAACATCAAGTAAAAGGTCGGACTTCGGGATCTCAAAATCCATAGGGGCAACTAGGGAGTAATTCCTACGAAATCCCTATGGGGAGGTGGCCAACTTCCTCAATCAAGATATTATAATAACAGGTCTTCCGGCTGGGTGTGTTGGCCACGACATCCACTTTACCGGTTTTCGAGGGACCGATATTATAGTTCTTGCGAAATGTTCCAAACCATCATATCTGCCTGAGATTCAGATCTGGTTGGTGTCAGGATATTCCAGACTCATCGAGTCTAGGAAGAAAAATGAAAGTTTGCAACACAATTCGACGAGACAACGCTGCGAGATTCTCGGGGAATGAACTACGATAGTAAGCTCCAAAACATGAGCTGGTTCTGCTACAAACATGTGAACACGCTGTCCCAGACAAACATGACCACGTGGTAGTCTTATAATAAAACACTACCGAGTTCAGGTGGGGAACCATCATTAATGACATCGAGGTCTCCACGCATGGAAGTCCAAAGAGTTCACCTTGGACAGACTCCTTTATCTTTAAACAACTCAATCAGTGGCTTGGTGTGCTCGGAACACATATGGAATGAAGGTTGCAAGTCTCCAGACCACAGAATACTTCACACGTATGCATGACTGACTTGGGATGATTCCAGAGGAAGCAAAACTAACTTTCTCAAATCCATGGCGGCAACTTTCACCAAATGCACGTGTATAAGAGGAAGTCACTTCTTACATCCGAACATATGCTTCATGAACTAGCATGAAGAAATGCTTTCAAAAGTTTCCAACACTAGCTTAATGTTCAACAACATCATGGAGGAGATAAAAATGTTGCTCATGGACTCAACAACAATTCATCCAGGTTTCCATATAAGTGGAATTCC
Source organism: Triticum dicoccoides (assembly GCF_002162155.2). Classification (NCBI taxonomy): domain Eukaryota; kingdom Viridiplantae; phylum Streptophyta; class Magnoliopsida; order Poales; family Poaceae; genus Triticum; species Triticum dicoccoides. The sequence continues at coordinate 339,580,531 of NC_041383.1, read as the reverse complement.
ACAGTTAAGTGAACACGGTGATAGCATTGGTCAGACCAAAGATGTAATGGTGTATGCTCGAGGGATCAACCACGAATAAGACAACATTACGAGCATCGTTGGTACTGATTTGATTTGACGATAGCCCACACTCAAATCAAAGGATTGATAAGACAATAGGTCCAACAACTGACCACATGGACCAATCGATGAAGATATCATCTTTCTTCAACACACACTACACAAGAATATCCCTTTGGAACGAACTAAGTCAGGCAAGCTTTTATCTTCCAACTCTCCAAGTTGTTGTTCAGCTTGGCCAACTAGCTCAGGGGTATCCCCACAGATTCTTGGAGAAGGGGTGGTTTACAGGATAAACCAACTTGATCACGAGCTCAACATAACAGTCAGGTGACAACCTGGTAATACTTCCGAGAAGATATACGGAAAATCACGAACCATCGATATGTCTCTAAGCTCGAGAACAATCTTGCTTTTCAGGGCAAGATGATATGATCAAAAAGAAAAAAATGAGGGATTGACACAATCCTAGCTCATTGATCGAAGAGTGCACCGGAAATAAGGACTAGGTAGCACGATCAGTCTTAGAATGATAATTCAATAACCAGCATGCTAAGAATGAGAATATTGTCCATTAACTACCAAGCAGCGGAGTTGCTAGGAGTATTGATTTCGCACATCACGGTACACTTGTCGGCATTCCGGTTAAAATAACACAGGAACCGAGGAATGAACAATGAAGGCAAAAGTATCACTGTACCAAGAGTTCATAGGATGGTGTGCAATTCCTATAACAATCCCGATATAAAAGATGGTAATACTCCAAGGTAGAACAGAGCAAAAGCTGGATTGGCATTTTGATCTGCGGAGTACAATTGTTTTGACCCAATCCTAGATATGGAAGAGGTACTGGAGTTTGTTTCTCCTAGTCATTCCGCGATAGAATGGCTTGACGGACCACAAGAGTAATAGGCATCGATAAACGAACGCACGCATACTCTTGACTATCAATTGATAGACGAAGGTCAGAATGCAACTAAAGAGAACAACTCAAAGGAACATATAATTTTCTGAGTTGTGGATGCATAGATTAGTATGTCGAACCAAGTTCAACATATTTCTTCCGGATAACCCATGCAGAAAGGTAGAACTGGCAGAGTCACAATGTAGAATCGAGAACCCATCGAGAGCACTCTGATTGTGATCTTTCGATCAGCGAGGAACATCTGCCATAAGCGCTTCATAGTATTTGGAAGAAAGGAATACCACGAACATCGAGGACTAATGCAAAGGTTACTAATAACCTAAAGGAACGAGCAAAACTATCAACATGAAGCAAGTAGGGTGAATCTCGGGTTCAAAACCCAGGGATAGAATACCTACTACTAAATGGCATCACGGGATGCTTTCGATAATGACGGCCAGAGTCATCACACTGGAACATAAATCATGGCTAGACTACTAGATGATCCCCTGAGACACCTAGGGTCATAATAGTAACTCCAACATAAGATCAAGGCAATAGAATACCTCAACTCAACAATTAGTGTGATTGAGCTGGCATAAAGGAACATCGAAACCAGAGGGAAATGATTTTGCAAATGCATCAGACTATTTAGAAACCTGGAATGACTCGGACAGCATAACGGCTGTAAATGCTCAAAAAAAAGGTTTGAGACATTCACAAAAATGGTGGCATAACCACCCAGAAACACAATATCAAGGTTTCAAGATCAACGATTAACATACGGAAGTAATAGGAGCTGAAACGAGTCTTAATTCCAACAATTCTATAAGTCTACGGATTAGTAACACGTGATCCTGATAGAAAGAAGAGATAGCCTAGTTCTTAATCCCCGTAGAAGAGAAGATGATGACTCAGATCAGAAGGCATAAGGTATAAGGAGTAAAAAGAGCCTTACGTTCCATCCCACAATCAATTCCCTTATATAACTAAAGAATTTCTAGACTCAACTTCGACCAGTTTGGCTTGATAATCCTACAGGCAGTCAAGCTCTGATACCAACGCTGTCAGGACCCCGACTCAATGCCACATAGATCTAGCATGTAACACTCCATATCACTTTGCGGCCTCACGCACGGTATTCCCACGGGTGTCGCCTTACCTTTTCCCGGGACCGTTTGCGCCTTTTGGCACACGTATATGACAGTGTCGCTAGCATCCATATGATAAGGAGCCCGAGCTGACATGGCTAGTCGTAAACCCAAAGTGGCACAAACTTACAGGGACAGGCATCCATGACCCAGCATCGAACGTGTCGGTCATCAGCGAGTGAATCCAGGCTATAGCACTGGGCTAGCAGGACTCCGGTGAACCGGGCTGTAGCGGGCTAACAGGACTCCGGTATTCATCGCGTGACATTTCCCCGAAGGGACAGACACAGGAACGAAGAAGGACACATACCGGCCAGCCTAAGTGTTCCGGAGCAGTAGCAAGCTACCATGGCTCGGTGGAAACACTAGGAGACATTTCCCGGTAAGAGAGGCTACTGAAGATAAACAACTAGATAGTCAGATCCCACACATACCAAGCATTTCAATAACATACACACAATATGCTCGATATGTGCAATACAACATGGCATCACAAAATGACTCTACGACTCAAATAGTTTATTCAATAGGCTCCGAGGAGCGAGACAATACAAACATGGGTCTCATGACCCAACAATCAGAGCATACAAGTCAAAGCACAAGCGGAAGCTATCATGTCTGAGTACAGACAACTATAAATGAAAAAGGCTGAGAAGCCTGACTATCTACCAGATACTGCCGAGGGCACAAGATCGTAGCTGAGGTAACAAGCTAAACGTCGAAGTCCACGTGGAACTACTAGCGAGACCGAAGTCTCTCTGCAAAAACATAAAATAGGCAAACGTGAGTACAAATGTACCCAGCAAGACTTACATCAGAGCTAACTACATATGCATCATTATCAACAAAGGGGATGGTGGAGCTTAACTGCAGCAAGCCAGCTTTGACTCAGTGGCTATCCTGAACTACGACTGCAAGTAACTCTTCTGAGGTGGCGCACACGAGTCCACATATTCACCATATCAATACACCACTATGGATCCGCCCCCGTCTCCCTACGAGAACGCCATCCATAGCACTCACGCTTATCTTGCGTATTTTAGAGTATCCACTTTCACTTGTCTATGAACTGATATAAGCAACCCAGAAGTCCTTTTCCGCGGACACGGCTATTCGAATAGTTGATGTTAACCCTGCAGGGGTGTACTTCTTCATACATGTTTCCACCACTTAGCGTCTGCACACGACATGTGCTCGGCAGACTTCAAGCGAAAGCCGACGTGGGTGTAGACCACGACCTACCTAAACACTCAAGTCTCTAGTCCAGGTTTATCACCTATTCGGGTTCCATCCATGAGGAGATCCGGCCGGAGTTTCGCTCACAGCCCCAAACGATGTGAACAGGGTTCCCGAGATACCAAACGGGCATCCGGTACACCGTGCCACGTACCTACCGCATCACAGCCCACCCCTACGGTCAGTGCTGTCCACGGCCTCCAGTAAGCTACAAACACCAGAAACTACTTGCAACTCCTGGACAGAGGACTAGGGTGAATAAGAAGTCGAGCGGGGTCATATTTCAGGGCCCAATGTATGGTAGTAGCTGAATCATGGATCACAAACACAGAACTCAGTTCCTGAGGACGGCTGCAATGAGACAACCCACCATGTACTCCTACATGGCCTCTCACCGCTACCTTTACCAAATCGTGTTCACACACTTCGCTCACACACAGTAGGACATGTTCACACGCCTCTGATTCATCCCCGATGAATCAGACCTGACTCAACTCTAAGCAATAGCAGGCATGACAACAAGCATGAATGAGTAGGCACATCAGGGCTCAAACAACTCCTACTCATGCTAGTGGGTTTCATCTATTTACTGTGGCAATGACAGGTCATGCAAACGATAAAGGGGTTCAGCTACCGCAGCAAGTAACAAAATGTCGTTGTTGTCCTAATGCAGTAAAAGAGAGCAGGAGCGAGAGAGTGGGATTTTATCGAAATGAACAAGGGGGTTTTGCTTGCCTGGCACTTCTGAAGATAATATAGCTCTTCATCAGTGTCAACGATCACATCATCGATATCACGTCTATCGAGAGGGGACAATACCGGCAACACAGAAGGGAACACAATCAATGCAATGCACAATATGATGCATGATCATGACATGGCAAAATGAATGTGTTTTGGGCTAATGCAACTAGCAACAGATTAAATGAAGTTGGTTTGAATACAAGATTCAAATTCAAACTCCATATGTGATTATTCAAATGCCATTTAATTGATTTGTGCTAAACAGCACCTATAAGTTGTTCTAACATGCATGAAAATGGTACAGATGGATTCCTTGAATTTTTCTGATAATTTTTCATATATAATTTATTTAATTTGGAGTTACGGTTAAATTTCTATGAATTTTAGAAGTTTTAGGCATTTTTCTGGAATTTCAGAATTAAATTAAATCCAGAAAGCATTACTGCGTCAGCATGACGTTGGCATGACGTCAGCAAGTCAACAGGGGCTGGCTCGGGTCAAACCTGACGTGTGGGGTCCACACGTCAGTGACACAGGGGCTAATCCCGCGTTGACCCGGGCTTTGACCCGCTACGGGGCCCACTGTCAGTGTCACAGGGTTAGTTAACAGGGTCATTAGCCCCTAACGACGACGCCACGTCAGCACGTCGGAGACCAGCCGACGGCGACCACAGAACACGGCGGGGCACGCCGGACTTGCGCTAGAGGCGTCAGTTTGGCGCGTTGAGGGCACCAGGGGATGGCCCTTGCTCCCGCGCATCCAAAGGACCGAGTGGGAGGTCGTGGGGTCGCCGGAACTCATGCCGGCGACGAGCTTTGGCGGCGATGGTGTTCGGTGGTGCTCGGGCGCGTCGCTACGGTGCATCAGTGAGCAAATGGAGAGGCTGGGCAGCACCTGCTAGACATGGGGAGCACTAAGAGCAGCTTAGTGAGGCCAGGGGAGCACGGAGGCTATGCGTGCAGCAGCAATGGCGGACGGTGGCTTCGGTGCTCGTGGGGAACGGCGCTACGGCACGGAGGGGAGCATGCTGAGTTAGGGGAGAGGGTCAGTGACTCACGGCGATGACGAGGGGACGCTCGGCGAGGTCGGGGACGGTCCGGAGCCGGCGAATTTGACGAAGATGGCCGGCGGGTCCGAGGTAGAAGACGACGGCGATGGCGGCGATGCAGGGCTTCCGGAGGGCTGTGGATCGGTGGGGAGGAAGAGGGGGTCGAGGCGGAGCTCCTGGGTGCATCGGCGAGGCTAGGGGTGGCCGGTGGCCATGGGTACGGCGACGATGACGGCGAGCTCCGCTCGGTCGCGGGAGGGGAAACAGAGGAGCGAGGGGGAGGGAGGTCCAGAGAGCGAGGGAGAAGTGAGAGGGGGTCGGGGACGTCTCCGTGGCGTCGCGAGGAAGTCGGGGAGGCTGCCACGGCGAAGCAGGAGGTGGCCGGCGTCGGCGCGCGTGCGTCCAGCACGCAACTGCTTCGGGGCGAGGGGGAGGAAGATGACTGGCAGCTGGGCTGCACAGTAACGGGCCGCGCAGAAGCTGGGCCGGCTACAGGTAAGTGGCCCAGGTACGGGTCTTTCTCTCTCTCTTCTTTTCTAATTATCTCAGTTTTCTATTATTCTGTAAATTTAGGGCTTTATTAAAAATACTCAGACACTTTCAAAAATCATGAAACTAATCATGGCTACTGTTTAGAATATATCCAACAGTAAACATTTTAGTTTATGATTATTTGAGCATTTGAAATATTTAATAGCATTTAAATGCCCAAAGGAAAATACTATATGATTTAATTCAGTGACCAAATATGTCCTGCAAAAATATAAACCATTTTTGGTAGATGCTTCCACCTTAAACCAGAAATGTTGAACATTTTTAGAGGACATTTTGAGTTCAATGAAAAAGGTTTTATTTTGACCCTAGTTGAATTCATTTGGTGCTAGGGCTTAGTCAATCCCCATCTCAGGTTTAAATGAAATTTAAACATGATGTAACACTCTAATGCATGCACTAGGCATTGTCAGAACTAGGGATGTGACAACTCGGGTCCGCATTCCTCTGGTGTTCCTGCCACTCTTCTGCCACCATCTGAGCATCGACGATCTTTGAGCCTTTCTGGAAGCACTCTTCTGCCTTCTTGCGGTTACCAGTGACAGTGATCACGCCTTTAGGGCCAGGCATCTTTAGTTTGAGGTACACGTAACATGGTCAGGCCATAAAACATGCATAAGCTGGCCTGCCCAAAATAGCATGGTAGGCACTCTGGAAATCCACAACCTCAAATGTCAGCTTCTCTTTGTGGGAATTCTTTGAATCACCAAAAACCACATCAAGAGCAATCTGGCCGAGTGACGCGGCCTTCTTGCCAGGGATGACTGCATAAGAACTCATGTTGCTTGTGCTCAGTCTGGACATCGGAATGCCCATCCCTTTTAGCGTCTCAGCATACAGTATATTCAAACTGCTGCCGCCATCCATCAACACTTTGGTCAGTCGAGTGCCCTCAACGACTGGGTCGACCACCAACGCTTGCCTCCCAGGGGTGGCTATGTGCGTCGGGTGCTCCGATTGGTCGAATGTGATGGCAGTTTGAGACCACTTCAGATAATTGGGTGTTGACGGAGCAGCCATATTCACTTCTCGGTTTATAACTTTCAATCGGTTTTTGCTCTCCACTTCAACAAAAATCATCAAGGTGGAATTGACCTGTGGATATTCCTCGTCACTGTCCTCCTTGTCCTCAACCTTGTCCGACTCTTTTTCTTTGTCCTTGGACTGCTTCCCTTGGAACTGCTGTATCAGGAGTCGACACTGTCGAGTGGTATGCTTAGGGTAAATGAAGTTACCCTCTTCATCTTTCTTGGTGTGGATGTGACATGGCAAATCCATCACGTCATTTCCTTCTTTATCTTTTACTTTCTTGGGGTTCCAAGGCCCCTTGGGCTTCCCTTTGAACTTTCCTTGATTCAGGGCCAAGGCTTCTCCAGGAGCGGCTGGCTCGGCTTTATGCTTTTGCTTCCGACTGGAATTTCCGCCTCCGGTGTCCTGGGCGACTGACTTGTGCTTGCCGCTCCGGAGCCGATCCTCTTCCTCACCATTGGCATATTTGGTGGCTATTTCCATCATTCGACTCAGAGACATGTCTCAGGTTCGACCGAATTTCAGGCTTAGCTCTCTGTATTTTACGCCCTCCTTGAAGGCGCAAACTGCCTGGTGATCAAATACATTCTCTACCGTGTGATGCAGTGTGATCCATCTCTGGATGTAATCCCTCAGAGTCTCATTCGACTTCTGCACACAAGATTGCAGCTCTGTCAGTCCTGCTGGTTGCTTGCACGTTCCTTTGAACGTCCTGACAAACACTAGGGAGAGGTCTTCCCACGTGTAAATGCTGCTGGGTGTGAACTGATTCAGCCAGGCTCTGGCTGACCCTTCCAACATAAGAGGGAGATGCTTCATGGCCACCTCGTCATTCCCGCCGTCGATCTGAAGAGCCACTCGGTAGTCCTCAAGCCAAGTATGAGGCTTGGACTCACCGTTGAACTTGCTGACTCCAGTCGCCAACCTGAAGTTGGGAGGAATCACCGCGGCTCTGATGGCTCTGCTGAAACACTCTGGTCCGGAGACATGCACTCGGCCGCTGGTGGGTACATCTCTGTCATTACCTTCTCTATGGGCTCTGTTCCGGTCGACCAAACCTTGAACGATGATGGATCTCGCATCAAAGCCTGGTTCCCTGGGGTCGACTGGAATCCTTCGCCCACCACTATGCTGGCGTCTATCATCCTGCTGTCGAGGCACATATGATCCACCCCTTGGGGGAGGAGTGGGCACTCGACGTCGATCGTTGTGATCGAATCGGTGATCATACTGCTCATAGTTCCTGTACTGATCGTGCTGGTCGCCACGCCCTTCACGCCTCGGGGGCGATCTGGGGCTATGAGCCGACTAGACCGTATTCGCCGCCACAGATCTGCTATGAATCCTGTTCCGTGACTGCGATACAGCTGAATTCTGATCTCCTGCTGCCCGGAGCGAATCCCTGATCTGCATCAAGCCTCTGCCAGCCTCTGACTGGGAAGGCTGAATCGACTCTGCTATACGGGCTGCAGCTGCTAAATTCTGAATCGGAGTTCGATATACCTGAGTCGGAGGTTTAAAGAGTTGGCGTCGACTGGAGTCTGGAATCCGTTGCCGCGCGCGCTCGTCGAGTGCCCGCTGAAGGTTCTCCAGTCGAGTGCGCTCAGCCAGGTTGGCCAAGCGCGCATCCTCTAAGGCGCGAGCCTCAGGGGTTTCTCCAACGATCGGAATGTGAAGCGCATCCATGTTCCGGCGGCGAAGCTCTTCCCTATGCTGCGAATTGAGGGGCTTGGGAAGGTATTCCTCATGGTCGTGCGACGGATCGCCTCCGCCGTTGCCTCCCTTGGCGCCAGGAAAGCCAGGGGGAACGTGCGGTCCATTGACCATCAGGACCTCTGCCACTGGATCACTGCTGTCACACTCGGATGCAGTCTTTGTGGAGCCAGTCGACAGGACGAACAGGCCGTAGAGAGATTCGTCGGGCTCGATTGCCGCGACTTGGGCGGTGGTCGACTAGCGAGCCACCGCGTGTCTCACCCACCACTGAAGCCTCGACCGACCGGAGCGCTTACGCGGCGGGAAGTGGGGAGGGTGGATGACACGAAAACCGGCCGATACTGGGTCGATGGTTGCCGCAGAAGGACGTCGCGGACGCATGCTCGAAAGTGCGTAGCTCCGCGGACCGGGAGCGCATCCACGTTGAGCGGAGCCTCCTGCAGCCAGGCAGAGTCGTCGGCGACAAATGTGAGCGCACCGAGACGGATCTCGCGGCCCTCAACCAAAACTCCACCTGAAAGCATGATGATGGGAATCGGAAAGATTGCAACTTCTCCAATAAGTCGCTAAGACACCTGCCCCATGGTGGGCGCTAAATGTCGTGGTTCTAAGTCTGACAGTAATGTAGGGGGGTACTAAGGAGAGGCAAGATCCTAGCTGTGGAGTAGTTGTGCACACAAGTGTTTTATGAGTTCAGGCCCTTCTCGGAAGAAGTAACAGCCCTACGTCTCGGACCCCGGAGGCGGTTGACTGGATTATACGTGTGAGAGTTACAGGGGTGCGAACCCTTCTGCCAGTGGAGGGGGGTGGCTTATATAGACGATGCCAAGACCCCAGCCAGCCCATGTAGCGGAGGGTTAAAGTACATTAAGGTCTGGCGTTACTGGTAACGCCTTACATAAAGTGTCATCATGACCATAAAGACTACTTAATTACAGACCGTTTGGATACAGAGTAGATCTTGAACTCCTGGTGGTCGAGTGATTCTTCATGGTCTAGTGTCTTCAGGTTCGTCGAGTTTCTTCTAGTCCCTCTTGGTCGACTGGAAGACGGCTTCTTCTAAAAGATGTCCTCGGGGAGGGTACCTTGGACCGGTCCATGACCCTACCCTAGGTACATGACTTCATCAACGACTGCGCGAGTCCACGGAGGGCTCCACCCACGAAGGGTCCACGACTAAGCAACCTGGTCTATCCCACCATGGCTGTCGCCCATGAAGGACTTGCCTCACTAGGGGTAGATCTTCACGAAGTAGGCGATCTCCTTGCCCTTACAAACTCCTTGGTTCAACTCCACAATCTTGTCAGAGGCTCCCAAGTGACACCTAGCCAATCTAGGAGACACCACTCTCCAAGAAGTAACAAATGGTGTGTTGATGACGAACTTCTTGCTCTTGTGCTTCAAATGATAGTCTCCCCAACACTCAACTCTCTCTCACAGGATTTGGATTTGGTGGAAAGAGGATTTGAGTGGAAAGCAACTTGGGGAAGGCAAGAGATCAAGATTCATATGGTAGGAATGGAATATCTTGGTCTCAACAGAAGTGTAGGTGGTTCTCTCTCAGAAAATGTATGTTGGAAGTGTAGGCATGTTCTGATGGCTCTCTCCACGAATGAAGAGTGGGTGGAGGGGTATATATAGCCTCCACACAAAATCTAACCATTACACACAACTTACCAATCTCGGTGGGACCGAATTGAGAAACTCGATCAGACCGATTTAGCAAATCATGTGACCGTTAGGATTTTCGGTGGGACCGACATGCAACTCGGTAGGACCGATATGGTTAGGGTTAGGGCATAACGTAATCTCGGTGAGACCGATTACACAAACTCGGTGGGACTGATTTTGGTAATAAGCTAACCAGAGAGTTGGTCAGGCAAACTCGGTGGGACCGGTTCACTCATCACGGTTGGACCGAAATGTTACGAAGAGGGACAGAGAGTTTGCATTGTAATCTCGGTAGTACCAATTACTCGAACTTGGTGAGACCGATTTTGGTAATAGACATACACAGAGAGATTACAACCCCATCTCGGTGAGACCGAGATCCCTATCAGTGAGACCGATTTGCCTAGGGTTTGTGGCAGTTGCTATGACATCTGAACTTGGTGGCGCCGGATAGAAAGAATCGGTAGGGCCAAGTTGGACTTTTGGTTTAGGTCATATGTGGATATGAGAAAGTAGTTGAGGGCTTTGGAGCATATCACTAAGCATTTTAAGCAAGCAAGCCATTAAGCAACACCTCATCCCCTCTTGATAGTATTGGCTTTTCCTATAGACTCAATGTGATCTTGGATCACTAAAATAGAAAATGTAGAGTCTTGTGCTTGGAGCTTGAGCCAATCCTTTGTCCTTAGCATCTCAAAGGGGTTCCACATACTCTAGTCCGTGCCACTTCATTGTTGAACTTATCTGAAACATACTAGGTAAAAGTGTTAGTCCAACAAGAGATATGTTGACATTAATTACCAAAATCACCCAGGGAGCACTTGTGCTTTCAGTCTCCCCCTTTTTGGTAATTGATGACAACATACATCAAAGCTTTAGATTAAAGATACAGAGAATAACAAGTAATGCTTTGAAAAGACATGTAACATGCATAGGATCCCCCTACATGTATGCAATCATGTGAATATGGAATATAGGAGCATGTGAATGCATATTCATGACAGAGTAAGCAATGTGTTACATGTATCTTGGCTATATGCATCAGAGCAAAAGATGTGAATATGGGAAATGTACCTTCATGCTCATGAGTCCTTCTTGCAAAAAGTATGTACATCAGCAAGAGATCCTCATAAACATGACTGTGATAAATATACTTACCTTGTGGTCTTGAGTTGGCTTAGGATGGAATGAACCTGCGTAAACAACGTTAGATAACACAGATACACCTACTAGTCAGAGCAAACAAAAGAAACCACAAGAGTACCAAGACTGGGATGACATGTAGAGAGTGAGTACTGAGTACCACATTGTATATAGACATGTCCCCAAAGGTAAAGATGTGCAATGAATTCAAAGAATTTCTTTCCCTTAGATGTCTTGCTCCCCCTGAATCTACCATGGGATATTGGGAGAAGATAGGGAACAGAAAATCAGAGCAAAAGCAGAGCTCAAAGAAAATAAACAGAGCTAATGCAAACAAACAAATATGAACATGTCTTTCCCCTCTTGAAGACATGTGACTTCTCTCCTCTTGAACACCAAGCATCTGGGGTCCTTGATGATTACTCTCTCCCCCCTTGAGTATTCTCTCCCCCTATGGATGTGATTAATCTTTGATGTGATCTCTCTCTCCCCCTTTGACATCAATTTCCAAGAAGGGTCCTTCTGGACTTTGTCATGATGGGTTTGGTCCTTGAGTCACAGAACAAAGCAGAAAGTTAAAAATGTGATGCTGGTAGAGGACAAGAATCATTGAGTGGAGCTGGATCAAAAAGAATGCAGAAACAAGTGGCAAGGTGTCTTTCCCATAGTGAAATTGGTGGCACGGAGTTTTATGCTTCGGTTGCACCGAAAGGATTCGGTTAGACTGAAAATAACAGACCGGTGTGACCGAGTTCATCACAGAGAAAACACTTGTCACCTCAGCTCACTAGACGAGTAAGATCTCACAAGGATTTGCAAGGAATTAACTGAAAGATTTGCAATGAATTGGATGCAGGGAATGCAGAACAGAAAATAAAAGAGAAGAAACATTAAAGAAATCTAGATGAAGTTTTTTTTTGAAAGGGGAAACAAATATGCGTGAGAGAAATTCAAGAGCACAGAAAAGAACACAAGAAAACTTCATCTAGAATTGGTCGGCGACAAAGTCACCTATGTTAGAGTATATTGACTTAGGAGTCAAGTGAGATCACTTGATCATAGGTCATACTCATCGTTTAAGCTCAAAATGGGGTTACCATTTTTCGTTTAAGCATTTTGATGTATTCACATCTTATCGAGTTGCTTTGACTCATGACTTGGAGTAAAACTCCTCTAAGATGGAATAACATACCTTGGGTGGTGATGGTGATCATGTAGTTGAACTTATGTGGATGCTCAAGGTTGATTTTGTTCATCAAGAGTTGGGAGCACCACTTTGGATTTTGAGTTCATCTACCTACATGGGTTAGTTTTGCAAGGAATAGCACTAGTGTATCCAAAAGGACAATCATGAAACTCAACATAGAATTTGTCAAAGGATATGTTTGAATGGTTTCGTGCTTCCTTGTCTTCAACCACCTATGTGTAGAGACTTGGTGATGTAGAGATTGCACAAGATGTGAGTGAGTTGCAATCTCATAGATTTAGATTCATCCAAGTACCTACAAGGGTTAGATAACATGCAAAGTGCAAACATATCCAAGACATAAGATAGTCATCATAAGAGAAATATCAAGGATTAGTCATAGGCTCATGCCTTGCATGTATCAAATGGAGTTCCTACTCCAAGTTTGAAGCATCAATGGTGTTCAGTTCACCTCTTAACCTGCAAAACACTTTCTCATCAAGTGGTTTAGTGAATATACCCGCTAGTTGCTTTTCGGTGCGAACATGCTTAAGATTAATGTCCCCTTTGGCAACATGATCTCAAATGAAATGATGACGAACTTCAATATGCTTAGTTCGAGAATGTTGCACGGGATTGTGAGCTATCTTGATAGCACTTTCATTGTCACAAAGTAATGGAACATGTTTCACATATATCCCATAATCTTTAAGAGTTTGGGTCATCCAAAGTAATTGAGCACAACATGGACCAGCGGCAATCTATTCCGCTTCGGCGGTGGATAAGGATACCGAGTTTTGTTTCTTGGAAGACCAAGACACAAGAGATCTACCAAGAAATTGACAAGTACCCGAAGTGGACTTTCTATCAACCTTGTCACCGGCATAGTCCGAGTCAGAGTAGCCAACAAGATTAAAAGAGGCCCTCTTTGGATACCAAATGCCAAAATTTGGTGTATGGATTAAGTATCTCACTATCCTTTTCAGGGCCTTAAGATGACATTCTTTAGGAGCGGCTTGATATCGTGCACACATGCACACACTTAGCATAATATCGGGACGTGAAGCACATAGATATAACAATGAACCAATCATAGAGCGATAAACCTTTTGATCAACCGGTTCACCATCCTTGGTTAAATCAAGATGTCCACTAATAGGCATGGGTGTAGTCATACCTTTGCATTCTTGCATATTGAACTTCTTGAATAAGTCCTTGGTGTCATTTGAGAGACAAATGTACCTTCCTTAATTTGCTTGATTTGCAGCCCAAGAAAGAATTTGAGTTCACTCATCATTGACATCTCAAACTTCTCTGACATTAGCTTTCCAAACTTTTCACTAAAGTGAGGGTTAGTTGAACCAAATATAATATCATCAACATAGATTTGGCATACAAATAGGTCTCCATTGACCCTTTTAGTAAAAAGAGTAGAATCAATTTTTCCAGTTTCAAAGCCATTTTCAGTAAGGAACTTGGTCAAGCATTTATACCACGCTCTAGGAGCTTGTTTAAGACCATAAAGAGCTTTGTGAAGTTTGTAAACATGATTAGGTTTCTTAAGATTAACAAAGCCGTGAGGTTGCTTAACATAAACTTCCTCCTCTATTTCACCATTTAGAAAAGCATTTTTAATGTCCATTTGGTACAAGGTGATATCATGGTGATTAGCATAGGCAAGTAAGATGCGAATGGATTCAAGTCTAGCAAAGGGGGCATATGTCTCACCATAGTCCATACCTTCGACTTGAGTGTAGCCTTGGGCGACGAGACATGCTTTGTTGCGAACCACTTGTCCATCTTCATCTTGCTTGTTGCGAAACACCCATTTGGTACCGATGATGTTGTGGTTGTTGTCGGGCTTCTCGACCAATGTCCACACTTGATTTCTCTCAAAGTTGTGTAACTCTTCGTGCATGGCATTTATCCAATCCGGATCTTCCAACACTTCTTCAATCTTCATAGGTTCAGTGCTAGAGATGAATGAATAGTGTTAACAAAAGTTAGTTAAACAAGTTTTAGAGCGAGTGATTTCTCCCGTTTTGGATATCATTGTAGATTTGCTCGATGGGATGGTCTTTAGCAATTCTTGCTCGAACTCGTGAAAGCTTTTGCTTGGATCTTGGTTGAACATATTCTTCATCTTGTTCTTCTTCTTGGCCTTCTTCATTGTTGACGTTGTCGTTCTCTTGTCGTGGTGGAGAAGGAGGTTGTTGGCGTTCATCTTGGTGCACTTCCTCGTTTTCTTCATCTTGGTGTGTCCCACTTGTGGATGCTTTCGTATCAACTCTTGGTTCACCTTGTCGTGAGGTAGAAGCTTCCACTTGGATGGATGAGGTACTCTCCTTCACCTCCACTGGACGAATCTTACCAATAGACAAGTCTTGAATTGCTTCCGTGGGGTCTTTGTCTCCTACATCAATTGGCAATTGTTCTACTTGCGAACCGTTAGATTCATCAAACTTCACATCTACCGTTTCTTCAACCTTTCGGGTGAAATTGTTGTAGACACGGTAAGTGTGAGAGTTTGAGACATAACCAAGTAGGAAACCTTCATGAGACTTAGGAGCAAATTTAGAACGATGATGCTTATCAAGAATGTAGCACTTTGAGCCGAATACTCGAAAGTATCAAACTTGGGGTTTGTTGCCGGTGAGGAGCTCGTATGCCGTCTTGCCGAGTAGCTTGTGAAGATATAAGCGATTTGTTGCATGACAAGCTGTCTCAACCGCTTCCGCCCAAAAGTGGTTCGGCGCTTGTACTCATCAAGCATCGTTCTCGCCATTTTGATGAGTGTCCGATTCTTCCTCTCAACAACTCCATTTTTTTGAGGTGTGTATGTAGCCGAGAACTCATGTGAAATCCCTTCTTCGTCAAGAAAGGTGTCCACATTTGCGTTCTTGAACTCCATTCCATTGTCGCTGCGAACCTTCTTGATCTTCACTTCAAATTGATTTTGGGCCTACCTAGCGAAGTTTTTGAAGATCTTTTGGACATGCGATTTATCAACGAGAAAGAACACCCACGTAAATCTTGAAAAATCATCGACTATAACTGGACCAAAAGAATTTCCACCAAAACTTTTGTAGGCGTTGGGACCAAAAAGATCCATATGAAGTAGCTCGAGTGGCCTCCTTGTCATCATGATGTTCTTCACGGGATGTCTTCCTCCAACCTGTTTACCTGCTTGACAAGCGCTGCAAAGTCTATCCTTATCAGATATGACATCATTAACGCCAAGGATATGATTTCCTTTAATAAGCTTGTCAAGGTTTCGCATGCCAACATGACCTAATCGTCTATGCCATAACCAGCCTTTAGAGGATTTAGCGATGAAGCAAGTTCTAGGTTGAGCCTTTTTAGTGAAATTAACAATGTATAGATCACCTCTACGTATACCGGTAAAGACCATCTTATGATTATCTCTACAAAACACTTGGCAGTCTACTTCAGTAAATAGGACATTAAAACAAAAATCAGCAAGTCTAGATACTGAAAGTAAATTGTAGCCAAGAGATTCAACGAGCATGGCATTTTGAATTGAGCTATCATGTGATATGGCCACCTTACCAAGTCCAACCACCTTACCCTTTGAGTTGTCACCGAAAGTGACATACTATCGAGGGCCGTCATTTTCAGCAAGCTCACGAAACATGTCTTTATTTCCGGTCATGTGATCAGTACATCCACTATCAAGAACCCATTCCTTTCCTCCTGCCATATATCCTCGAATATTTGCCATAAGACCAAAGTGTCTCATTGCATCATCAAGATCAAAGTCACTATCATCATCCTCATCATAGTATCCATGTTCAACATCGTCATGTGGTGGATCAAATCCTAGATAGGGTGATTCGTTAGAGTGAGTTTGACAATGATCTTCTTTATGAATTTTAATAGCTTCCGAAATAATATACTAATAATTCCAACATCTCCTTTGGCACGCATAAGGTTTGTAAGCTCAAATAGACAATCACCAAACATAGGATCATTTGAATTCATCTTACTCAAGGCAATAGACTTATGGAGAATTTCATCTAGACTTTTCAAGGAATAATTTGGAAAACGTTCCTCAAGAAATTTCCATATGGTGTAGGCACACTTAAGAGTGGGAAAACATCCAATCAAGTTTTCTAGGCAAGCCTCTAGTTATAAGATTAATAGTTCTAAGATTGCGAATCATGTCAATTGACTCATCAAGGGTAGGATGCATGGGATCAACATGAGGTGCACAAGGGCTAGCAATGTACTTGTTCAAATGATATTCATTGAAAATCACAAGCATCTTATTTTTGCACTCATGAAAATACTCTCCATCAAGTATGGGCACTCTATGTCTAAGACTCCCCAAAGTAGACTCATCCATCTTCCTCCAATGGTGTTTAAACCAAAGCAATGGAGACCAAAGCTCTGATACCAATTGAAAGGATCGAGAAGAGGTGTCTAGAGGGGAGGGGGGGTGATTAGACACTAAGTGAGAAAAGGTGCAGTTTTTAATTTTTTTAAGTTGAAGTGGAGTTTTGGCACAAGTTTAGCAATCACAATACATATCAAGCAAGCATGCAAAGAGTATATGAGAAGCTGAAAGTAAAGCATGCAACTTGCAAGAATGTAAAGGGATGGGATTGGAGTGTGCAAACGCAATTAGAGACATGGATGTTTTTGTTGTGGTTCCGATAGGTGGTGCTATCGTACATCCACGTTGATGGAGACTTCAACCCACGAAGGGTAATGGTTGTGTGAGTCCACGGAGGGCTCCACCCACAAAGGGTCCACGAAGAAGCAACCTTGTCTATCCCACCATGGCCGTCACCCATGAAGGACTTGCCTCACTAGGGGTAGATCTTCACGAAGTAGGCGATCTCCTTGCCCTTACAAACTCCTTGGTTCAACTCCACAATCTTGTCGGAGGCTCCCAAGTGACACCTAGCCAATCTAGGAGACAACACTCTCCAAGATGTAACAAATGGTGTGTTGATGATGAACTCCTTGCTCTTGTTCTTCAAATGATAGTCTCCCCAGCACTCAACTCTCTCTCACAGGATTTGGATTTGGTGGAAAGAGGATTTGAGTGGAAAGCAACTTGGGGAAGGCTAGAGATCAAGATTCATATGGTTGGAATGGATTATCTTGGTCCCAACACAAGTGTAGGTGGTTCTCTCTCAGAAAATGTATGTTGGAAGTGTAGGCATGTTCTGATGGCTCTCTGCACGAATGAAGAGTGGGTGGAGGGGTATATATAGCCTCCACACAAAATCTAACCATTACACACAACTTACCAATCTCGGTGGGACCGTATTGAGAAACTCGGTTGGACCGATTTAGCAAATCATGTGACTGTTAGGATTTTCGTTGGGACCGACATGCAACTCGGTAGGACTGATAAGGTTAGGGTTAGGGCATAACGTAATCTCGGTGAGACCGATTACACAAACTCGGTGGGACTGATTTTGGTAATAAGCTAACCAGGGAGTTGGTCAGGCAAACTCAGTGGGACCGGTTCGCTCATCTCGGTTGGACCGAAATGTTATGAAGAGGAACATCGAATTTGCATTGTAATCTCGGTAGTACCGATTACTCAAACTCGGTGAGACCGATTTTGGTAATGGACATACACAGAGAGATTACAACCCCATCTCGGTGAGACCGAGATCCCTATTGACGAGACCGATTTTCCTAGGGTTTGTGGCAGTGGCTATGACATCTGAACTCGGTGGCGCCGGATAGAAAGAATCGGTAGGGCCAAGTTGGACTTTTGGTTTAGGTCATATGTGGATATGAGAAAGTAGTTGAGGGTTTTGGAGCATATCACTAAGCATTTTGAGCAAGCAAGCCATTAAGCAACACCTCATCCCCTCTTGATAGTATTAGCTTTTCCTATAGACTCAATGTGATATTGGATCGCTAAAATAGAAAATGTAGAGTCTTGTGCTTGGAGCTTGAGCCAATCATTTGTCCTTAGCATCTCAAAGGGGTTCCACATACTCTAGTCCGTGCCACTTCATTGTTGAACTTATCTAAAACATACTAGGTAAAATGGTTAGTCCAACAAGAGATATGTTGACATTAATTACCAAAATCACCCAAGGAGCACTTGTGCTTTCAATGGAGGCCACCGATATCGCAACCACGGGTCTGCCCGGAGGCCAGGACTCGCCCGAGCACTATTTTGAAGAAGTCTTAGAAGGTGCCCATTTAATAGAGGCTCAGTGCTCAAAGAATATCATGTTCTAGTGACATGTATCTTGATTGTAAAAACAATGCTTTTGATAATAAAGGCTGTATTTATACTTTTGCCCGTAAAGTATTGTAGTGCCTCCTGTGCGGCCGTTTATGTATGTATGTATGTATATAACCTGAAAGTTTGCAGTCGTCGACTTCAGCCCCCTCGCATATAATGCAGGGGTGTTCGGCAAAGCGCGTAATCACCCTTGATCCAATGTATTGGTCCGTTAAGGAGGTGGTAGCACAGTGAACGAGGCAATCAGACTATATAACTTTAACACTTTCACTTAGCCATAGGAGTTTGACGGTGGGGCTACTATATAGCCCCTGGTATGTCCGCGCTCATCCGAATACAGTGCGTGTACATACGTGATCGGGAAACCGGTCCTTCGTTAATGCGGAGGAATCATGAAGATTCCACTGAGTCATCGAGTGGTTGACCAGTCTCTCACTTTATCATGATAGTCAGTTTTCGGCTTTCTCTACTGAGGTGCTCATCCAGATGAACAAGGGCATAATCGCAGTAGTTCTCCCGGTGCCACCTTTGGCCATAGAGTGGAACGTAAGGTAGCAAAACACGGGAGCCAGCCAAACCCAACTATTGACCAAAGATATGATTCGGAGCTGATGCATATAAGGCCAAACTCGCGTCGCCGAACACTCTCGAAGGTATTCGGACTTTTACAACATATACTGGGCTGAGTACCGCCCTCGACAATGAGCCCTGGATATCCAAGTACGTGCATTAATCTGGCGTGACAAAAGAGCGGCTGTGGTGAGAGCATAGATCCCAAAAACACATTGGTTGCTGCCCTTGTAACCTCTATTTTAGATCGGCGAATAATAAGCTTGCTAATAACGCCGGTATCCCTCTTGGTCATTTTAAGTACCAGGAGGGTATGAGCCAACAAGAGACAATAAAAAAGGTTTACACAGGGTCTTAATCTAAAAAGAAACCTTTGAACGGGGCCCTGATGCACGTCTGCGTCTTTGTCTCCGTTGTGTCGTATCCTAGAAGGGTATAGCATGATGGTCATCTGTAAAAAGAAAGAAAAAAAATCTGGTGTGGCCGTGCGTAAAGTCGGTCAATCTTAATGAACCGTGAAAATTTGATATATTGAGTGTAAATACATTCGGGCGAAACTATGGGCCTTGTGCGGGCAGCCCCTAGCACCACATATGGGGCGTAACCATTAATTAAGCTCAGGTTTATCAGGGCTGCACAACTAGTGGTGCACCGGACACGTCTAGCCGTGTCCGTGGTCTCGAGTACCGATTAGTTACTCGGGTTGAACAGGCCGTTCAGTGGTTCGGCTACTAGAGCCGCCACGTAGTCTTCCACGCGAAGAGAACGCTCTGTGTTTCCGCTGATAGTGATGATGCCGCATAGACCGGGCATCTTAAGTTTGAGATAAGCGTAATGCGGTACTGCATTGAAACGAGCGAAGGCCATTCTTCCGAGTAGTGCATGATAGCCGCTCCGGAACGGGGCAATGTCGAAGATTAGTTCTTCGCTTTGAAAGTTGTCGGGAGAACCGAATACCACCTCTAACATCAAAGAGCCCGTGCAGCGGGCCTCTACGCCTGGTATTACCCTTTCAAAGGTTGTACTGCTTTGGTTGATTCTCGACGGGTCTATCCCCATCTTGCAGACAGTGTCTTGATATATCAGATTAAGACTACTGCCGCCGTCCATGAGGACTCGGGTGAGATGGTATCCGTCAATTATTGGGTGGAGCACCAAGGCGGCTAAACCTCCATGCCGGATACCAGTCGGATGATCCCTTCTATCGAAGGTGATCGGGTAGGCCGACCATGGATTGAATTTGGGGGCGACTGGTTCCACAGCGTATACGTCTCGGAGTGCGTGTTTGCACTTCCTCTTTGGTATGTGGGTGGCGTAAATCATGTTCACTATTTTGACCTTTGGTGGGAATTTTTTTTGTCCCCTAGTGTTCGGCTAGCGAGGATCGTCCTCATCTTCACTTAGCGGCTCCTTCCCTTTGTGTTCGGCGTTTAGCTTGCCAGCCTGCTTGAAGACCCAACATTCTCTGTTGGTGTGATTCGTAGGTTTCTGGGGGGTGCCATGAATTTGACAAGACCTGTCTAAAATTTTATTTAGGCTTGACGGACCATCTCCATTGTCTTTAAATGGCTTTTTCCGCTGACCGGGTCTAGAGCCCCTGAATCCGGTGTTTACCGCTGTATTGTGTGGGCTGTCTTCATGATTTCGATGCTTGTTTTTATTGTGTCGCGGATTTCCATTGCCATGACTGATTTCGGATGTGCCTGGATCGCTGGTGCCGCTGCGGGCCAACCAACAGTCCTCGCCCGCGCAAAAGCGGGTCATGAGAGTTTTTAGGGCTGCCATTGTTCTTGGCTTTTCCTGGCCGAGGTGTCTGGCGAGCCATTCGTCCCGGACACTATGTTTGAAAGCTGCTAAGGCTTCGGCATCCGGACAATCGACGATTTGGTTCTTTTTGGTGTGAAATCTATTCCAAAGCTTACAGGCTGACTCTCCGGGTTGTTGGATTATGTGACTTAAATCGTCTGCATCCGGAGGTCGTACATAGGTCCCTTGAAAATTAGCCCTCAAAGCGTCCTCAAGTTCCTCCCAGATTCCAATAGAATTTTTGGGAAGGCTTTTCAACCAGTGCCGAGCTGGTCCTTTCAACTTGAGGGGTAGGTATTTGATGGCGTGGAGATCGTCTCCGTGAGCCATATGGATGTGAAGAATAAAGTCCTCAATCCAGACTGCAGGGTCTGTCGTTCCGTCATATGCCTCGATGTTTACGGGTTTAAACCCCTCTAGAAATACATGATCCAGCACCTCATCGGTGAAGCACAGGGGGTGTGCGGCGCCCTTGTACTTGGATGTGTCATGGCGTGGGTCCGACGACTGTAGTGTTCGGTGTTGATTCTGAGCTGGTAGTTGATCAGTATAGTCGGTTCGGTGGCCGTGATCCTGCGTGGGGACAAGTTTCCTAGATCCATAGATGGACCTGGCCATACCAGCTCTTTTGTCCAGGTGCTCACGTAGATCGTGTACTGACTTGTGTGGGCGTCATTAGCCGCTCTGTCTCGGCCACGGGGTGGTCGGTCCAGGAGATCATCCGTATTGTTTTTCCGCGGAAAGGGCTTTATAGCCTCGTCGTCGAATTCGCGCAGGAGCTTGCATTTTGGGTAGCTCTTTGTGTGGCGATCACCGCCGTATATTTCGTCAGCATCGAGCACTTTGTTCCATCTGTGGTTGAGCGTATCCTGTGCCGCTTTAAGCCGTTGCTTCTACTTCTTCAAGCTCCTTGCGGTAGCAATAAGCCTTTTGTGGAGGTGCTCTTGTTCCAAGTGCTTTTCCGGGGTGATGCATGCATCATCGTCCGGACTGTTCTCCTCTTCGGAGACATGTTTATAAGTTTTGTCTTCGGCATCGCTGTGATCAGACAGCAGACCCGGACTGTGTTCGCCGTCCCCTGGCTCATCCTGCTCCATCGCTGGGTCTATGGGGTCGTCGTTATTTTTAGCGTCGTCCGGGGTATTATTCTTGCTTGTGCCGGTATCGCTGTTTTTGCTATGGCGGGCTTTAGAGCGGCGCCGCTGACGTCGACGCTTTGTTTGCTTCTCAAGGGGATTATCCTCCGCTGCATCATCGCCATTGCTTTCTTTGGGTGTGTCCACCATATATATATATATATATATCATATGATGAGGTGGATGCCCAGCGCCCGGGGGGCGGTGGTTCCCGTTTTTCTCCGGCATCATCGTCCATACTGTTGATGTCCTTAGAGTCAAAATCAAGCGTGTCGGTTAAGTCATCGACAGTGTCTATTAAGTGGGTGGTGGGTTGGTAACGAATTCCTTCATCGTCCGCTTCTTACTCAAGCCGGACATAGTTCGGCCAAGAGTCTCCTAACAAGGAGAGAGATTTTAATGAGTTCAGCAAGTCGCCCAAGGGCGAGAGATGAAATATATCCATGGAGCTAAACTCCATGATTGGTGCCCAGTCAGATCTGATGGGCACGGATGCGTGGGGTTCGGATCCTATGGCCGGAGACGAGTCCGAGGGTCCGATTACACAGACCTCCTTGGAAGTAAAGTCCGTGTTCGGCTCTATCACCGCAGAGTTTGCGGCCTCAGTGGCGGGGTCCATCCTCCCGGCCTCGGATGGCACGATCTTCTCCGGATTTAAAGCCGAGGCAGCTGCGGGTGTGATCTCCTGAACAGTGTCCGATGGCAGATCTAAGTCATGCTCATCGCGACTGTTGGGCGTACCTGTCATGGGATCGAGTCCGTCGAAGATCGAGTCTCCATGGATGTCGGGAGTGTAGTTCAGGTTTCCAAATCTGACCTGATGGCCAGGGGCGTAGCTATCGATCTGCTCCCGATGGCCAAGCGAGTTGGCCCGCAGTGCGAAGCCATCGAATACGAAGATCTGTCTGGGGAGGAAAACCTCATCCTAGACCGCATCATTGTATATGACTGAAGGAGCCATTAAGCCTTACCGTGACAACACAGTGGAACTCTCAATAAAAGCACCAATGTAAGTGTCAAAATCGGCGGATCTCGGGTAGGGGGTCCCGAACTGTGCATCTAAGGCTAATGGTAACAGGAGGCGGGGGACATAATGTTTACCTAGGTTCGGGCCCTCTCTATGGAGGTAATACCCTACTTCCTACTTGATTGATCTTGATGATATGAGTATTACAAGAGTTGATCTACCATGAGAT
Organism: Triticum dicoccoides; assembly: GCF_002162155.2. Classification (NCBI taxonomy): domain Eukaryota; kingdom Viridiplantae; phylum Streptophyta; class Magnoliopsida; order Poales; family Poaceae; genus Triticum; species Triticum dicoccoides. Next base: position 339,557,141 of record NC_041383.1, on the reverse strand, counting down.
CGTAGAGGCTAACCCTAGAAGCTAGCCTATGATTATGATTATTGTTGTCCTACGGACTAAACCCTCCGGTTTATATAGACACCAGAGGGGGCTAGGGTTACACAGAGTCGGTTATAGAGAAGGAAATCTACATATCCAAATTGCCAAGCTTGCCTTCCACGCAAAAGAGAGTCCCACCCGGACACGGGACGGAGTCTTCACTCTTGTATCTTCATAGTCCAACAGTTCGGCAAAAATATATATTCCGGCTGTCCGAGGACCCCCTAATCCAGGACTCCCTCAGTAGCTGCCCTCAAGAAGGCATTGGCCGAGGCCGAGGACAAGGCAGCCAAGGAGCAGGACGCACGCGAAAAGCATGAGGCCCGGGCCAGTAAGGTTCAGCAAGAGCTCTAGGACGCCGTTAAGAAGTACGAGTCCTTGGAGCATGATTTTAAGAATCAAGAGTCCGAACTTGCCAAGGCCTTCCAGAGCGCACAAGATGCCCGAGCCGAAGCCCAAAGTGCCCTCCAGGAAATCCCAGTGGCCAAGAAGATTACGGCGGGTAAGGCTTTCATTATGCAAAGCAGATATGTGAAGGAAATGTTCCTTTTACTTACCCGGATTTGGAGCTCTCTAGGGGCATTTGTGGATCTGCCGCGTAGCGTGTCAGACGCTACGGAATTCTATCGAGCCGAGGAGGGGAGCTCAATGGAGAAGCTGTTCTGGTCGCAATACCTTGGACCAGAACATCCAGTGCCCTTTAGCGACCAGCTGAAACAGCTGGTCGAGCTCCATAAGGCGTCCGAACTAGCCACGAAGGACTTAATAATCTGGCTATGGCCTGCCGAGCCCATGCCCAACAGCTACTTCGAACTCGTGAAGTGGCTTGTCAGTGCCTGCCCACGGCTTGAAGCCATCAAGCGGTTGGTCTGTATCGAAGGCATGCAGATGGCCTTTGCCCGTGCTAAGATGCATTGGGCGAAGATGGACGCCACGAAGCTGATGACCGAGGGGCCGCTTGAGGGCAAGGAGCACCGCCGACCCGAACTGTATTTTGACAGTGTCCTGGAGGGATCCCGCCTTGTGGGGGAGCAATGTGCTAAGGATATCATATTCCCATGAATACATTCATGTTATCCTGTCCTGTAATATGAAACAAGATCGTTATGTAATATAAGGCTTGTTTATTTAAAATTTTAACTCCTGTGCGGCCGTTTATGAAATCTAAGAGTTGGCCAGTCGTTGGCTTCTGCTCCCATGTAGATAGTACGGGGGTGTTCGGGATAAATCTAAACACTCTTTACTCCAAATTTTGGTCCTTAAAGGAGGTGTTTAGCGCAATGAACAAGGCAATCAGACTATATGGATTTATCACCCTCACTTAGCCATAGGAGTTTGACAATGAAAATTTTGGCTCAGCCCCTGGTGTTCGGAAGTCCAAACTTGGGGCGCTATACACGCCTAATCGGATAAAAACCGACTCATCACATAATGCAGGAAAAATCTCTATGGATTTGAAACCTCTCGAACAGCTAACCAGCTCTCGCTGCATCATGAAGTCAGTTTTCGGCTTTCTCTACTGAGGTGCTCGTCCGGAAGAACCGGGACGCAATCGCAATAGTTCTCCCTTTACTACCCTAGCCGATATAGCGGAACGTAAGGTAGTAAGCACAGGAGTCGGGCAACCCAACTATTGACCAAAGACATGATTCGGAGCCGATGCATATAATGCTATAAGTTCGGGGTGCCGAACTGTACTATAAAAGTGTTCGGACTTTATTGCCGTGTTATGGGGTATGATGAATCCCCTGGCGAATTAAGGCGTACTAGAGTATATGGGTGCAATTGGTAAAAAATATAAAGACAAGGAAAGAATCAAGTAATAAGCTGACGCCGCAAATATGGAGCCGCAGGTTATTTTCCATTGTAATTTGAGCAATACGTCAAAGCGTATTTGTACAAGTAATGCAATAAGCAAATAAGGCTATTTGACATGCCACGACCAAGGGCGAGCTGTGCGCGGGTTTTTAAAACAGATAAAACGATCGTTAACAGAGACCACCTGGGGGTTCCCTTGTACGTCAAAGCTCCTTGCCTTCTTGGTGTATCCGTCCCGTAATAGGTCCGATGATCAGGTTATTAGAAAAGCCTCCAGAAGAGAAAAACCTAAAAGAAAAAGAAAAGGTGAAGGTATGTGGGTCCGGGAGCGATTGAGCTGCATTACAGACCGCGGTCTAGCTGTGCCTCCGTCCATGCCCATGGTATTTTAAGTGCGTAGTTATGTACGCGTGACACAAATGTCACCGCTTGATTGGGACTGGGACGGAGGCCGAATTGCTAGTCAAGCTCTGGGCGAGCTGGACTATCCTGCTGCAGAGTAGTTCGGACTCGCTTGACGGTGTCCGAGAGCTTTACTGCCGAATTGAGGTTCTGCCTAAAAAGGCTGCTTTGTACTTCTGCTGCAAGGGCCGCGGTGTGCTCCTCAGTACGGAGGGAGCATTCCGTGTTTCCATTGACTATTATAACACCGTGTGCTCTGGGCATCTTGATCTTCAGGTAGGCGTAGTGCGGCACGGTATTGAACCGAGCGAATGCGGTTCGTCCGAGCAGGGCGTGATAGCCACTGCGGAAGGGGACGATATCGAAGATAAACTCTTCGCTTAGGAAATTATCCAGGGATCCGAAGACCACTTCCAGTTCGATTGAGCCCGTACAGCAGGCCTCTACACCTGGTATGACACCCTTGAATGTGGTTTTTGTGGGCTTGATCCTTGAAGGACCAATACCCATTTTGCGCACTGTATCCTGATAGAGCAGGTTCAGTCTGCTGCCACCGTCCATGAGGAATCGCGTAAGGTGGAATCCATGAATAATTGGGTCAAGGACCAGTGCGACTAAACTGCCATGACGGATACTGGTCGGATGGTCCCTGCGATTGAAGGTGATCGGACAGGACGACCATGGATTGAACTTTGGGGCGACTGGCTCCATCGCGTAGATGTCCCTGAGTGCGTGCTTGCGCTCCCTCTTGGGGATATGGGTGGCGTATATCATGTTCACCGTTTAGACTTGGGGGAGGGGGCGAAATTTCTTCTGCCCCCCTGTGTTCGATGGTCAGGGTTCCTTGTCATCGTCATTGCTTTGCGACCCTTTCTCCTTATTCTTGGCATTTAACTTGCTGGCCTGTTTGAACACCCAACATTCCCTATTGGTATGATTGGCTGGTTTATCAGGAGTGCCATGGATTTGGCATGGTCGGTCTAGTATGCGGTCCAGACTGGACGGGCCCGGATTATTTCTCTTAAATGGCTTCTTCCGCTGACTGGACTTAGAGCCACTGAATCCGACATTGACCGCCGTGTCTTCGGTGTTATTACCGTTGTTTCGACGCTTATGTCTATTGCATCCGGGCTTGCCGTTGCTGTTTCTGGCTTCAGAGGTGCCAGGATCGCTTGTATTGTTGTTGCTACGGGCTAGCCAGCTATCTTCACGTGCACAGAAGCGGGTCATGAGTGCCGTAAGGGCTAACATTGACTTTGGTTTTTCCTGGCCGAGGTGTCTGGCCAGCCATTCGTCGCGGATGCTATGCTTAAAGGCCGCTAGGGCTTCGGCGTCTGGACAGTCGACAATCTGGTTCTTTTTTGTTAAGAACCTAGTCCAGAATTTCCTAGCCGACTCTCCAGGTTGTTGGATTATGTGACTTAAGTCACCGTCATCCGAAGGTCGGACATATGTGCCTTGGAAGTTGTCGAGGAAGGCGTCCTCCAAGTCCTCCCAGCTGCCAATGGAGTTTTCGGGCAGACTGTTCAACCAGTACCTAGCTGGTCCCTTGAGTTTGAGCGGGAGGTATTTGATGGCGTGAAGATCATCACCGTGGGCCATATGAATATGGAGAAGAAAGTCTTCAATCCATACCGTGGGGTATGTTGTGCCATCATATGATTTGATGTTCATGGGTTTAAACCCTTCTAGGAAATTGTGTCCCATTACTTCGTCAATGAAGCAAAGGGGGTGTGCGGCGCCTCTATATTGGGTCAAGTCGTGACGTAGCTCCGATGGAGTTCGTTTGCGGTTTTCGGCCCAGACGTGATTATGTTTGTCACGTTCAGCCGGATGGCCATCGTCGCGCATCGGGGCACGCCCCCGTGATCCATAGATTGATCTTGTCTGACCTGCTCTATTTTCAAAGTCGCACCGCAGGTCATGTGTATATTCCCGAGCTGTTGTATTTCTGTTTGTTTGGCGAGGCAGTGCGGGCTAGTGTTTGGCTCGAGGTGCCGCTTTGTCCCGGCCAGGTGGTGGTCGTTCAGCTGCATTGTACCTTGCACTACAAAAAAATACACTTCCGTGATGATACGTGTTTGTCACAGTAGGTCGCATTTTTGTCATGCATGTACATCCATGATGATTTTATGACAGAATCAAGATAGTCATACTTGTGCTGTCGTAGAAGTGTTCCATGACATTACCAAAATTATCATCACGGAAGTGTCCACTTCCATGACGATAAATCGCGCGTCACAGAAGTGCTTTCGTCAAGGGTGATCGACACGTGGCATCCACCGTAACGGAACGCCATTAAGCTATCGGGTCGGGTTTTGGATCCGATAACCCGTTAACAGCCCCGACCAATGGGGATTTTCCACGTGTAAAATCATCATTGGCTGGAGGAAACACATGTCGGCTCATCGTTGGGAGAGATGTCATCCACTCATTGGACGGAAGGCGCCTATGATACGTCGACACGTCGCACGACCCAACAGAAGCCCATTCCTGTGAAAAGGCCGGCCCGTTTGACTTGGTCAAAAGGTGACGGGTCGGCCCATGGAAAGCCTGTTAACGGCCTGTTCGCATATAGCCCATTTACAGCCCGCTAACCCAAGGCCCGTTATGCCCTATCCGAATTAGGCCCAGTAGCGTCATCTGGGCCATAAAATATGATTCCAGCCCGTTTTCACTTCTAGCCCATGTATGGCCCATGACGTCTTTCGGCCCATATGAGGACCACATTAACTTTTGGCCTATTAACGGCCCGTGGTGAAACTGGCCCGTAATGAACAGTGTATCACTTTACACCCATTAACGGCCCGTGGTGAAACTGGCCCGTAATGAACAGTGTATCACCTTAAACCCATTAATGACCCGTTATTCCGTTGGGCCGTTTCCAGCCCATGTTATCTTTCGGCCTTCTCAGCGCCCATTTATTCTTGGGCTCATTTCCAGCATTCGTTTACTTACGGCCCGTTACTGTCATTTTGTGCTTGTGGGCTAAATTCAACCCGTGCTTACAGTCGGCCCGTTTGTGGTCTGTTAATATGTTGGGCCGTTTTCATAGCGTCATCAAATATGGCCTATTAATGATGGCTCGTTATGTCGGCCCATGAACGGACGATTCCAATTCTAGCCCGTTTACGACCATAATGCGGTCTGTTTGGCCCATGTTTGGCCAATCGATCATACGACCCGTATAAGGCCCATTGATGATACGGCCCGCAGAAGGTCCATTGTTTCTACGGCCCGTAGAAGGCCCATTGTTCCTACGGCCCGTATAAGGCCCACTGTTTCTACGGCCAGTAGGAGGCCCAGTGTCACTACAGTAAATATTAGCCCATGGTTATTATGGCCTAGTTTTTTAAAAAATAGGTTATTGCAGCCACTAGCAAATCGCAGAAAAAGAACTGCAATGACTACAAGCAAACAAATAAACAAGACAACAAGGAAATAAATAAGCAAGCAACTAATGCTAGGCTATCACAGCTATTACACATATTACATCCACTGGGCATCAAAGTTCGCCACCAGTGCAAATATAGGGAACAAAGCAGCATATCATATACACTGGTTGTCTAAGTTAGCAACCAACGCAAATAAACGCCGCAGCAAAACAAATCCAGAACTAAAACCACTTCAGAAGATCTCAAGAAACAATATCCTTTGTACCTATAATGCTGGCAAGATGCTTAGCAAGCTTATTAACTTTCTCTTGTTTGGCGCTTAAATCCTCCAGTGCTTGCTGTTGCACCAGGAAATATGCATCTGAATTCTGCAGGGACTTCCTCAGTCCTTCAACTTCCTGTCACAGCACATCTGATCAATGTCTTTCAACTTGAAGTTGAGACTCAAGAAGACGAACTAATTCAGGCAGCGAGTTCGAAGAGCTTGTGCCACAGTAGTGTCCAGTAACTCGAACACTACATCAAGACAGGACTTTTGGGTTCTCTCATTGTTGTCAAGATAGTTTTTATCAGCTTTCTTGGAGACCAACAGGGAGGTCTCACTATCTTGAACCTTATCTGCATTACTTTCTTTACCATTGGATAACGCGGTACTGTTCTCCAATATTTTGTCCGCATTCTAAAAGAGAAACAAGCAGACACATCACATGTTTACCATGTTGTATATGAAACTCATTTTGGTAAATGAGTTTAGTAGTAAAGTGGACATGATAACAGCATGAAACAAACATATATCTATGTACCATGGTCACTTTATGGTCTATATTATTCTAGTTTTTGTTGCCAAATCAAGATAGAGACACAGTTCAAAATATATTTGTTCAAGATAAAGCAGAATAGACAGAATATAAGTGTGGGTAACTATAGAGCAATAACACCATTTGTAATGTGCATGACATGAGAACATAACTGTTTATTCAATTGAAACTGAAATCAACATAGAGCAGGTTACAATAGCAAACCAGTTAAAGAAACATGTTTAAAACATACCTGTTGCGCCATTGGAGTTTCAATTCCATCCTTCAAATTTGAAAATAGTTGGTATGAGTAAATATAGTAATGCAAGAGCAAAGGAGTATGAACCATAGCTACAGAACCTGACCTAAGAACAAATCTTCTTCTCCTTTAAGTGTTGAGTTGGGATTCGGAGTGGTGGTCCTCGTGCTTTGGGCACTGCAGTTCCCTTACTAACTGCTCGTGTTTGGGTGCTCTGTGGTGGAGACGGTGATGTGTCAACTGGAACTGGGTTACTATCTGTCGGGGTTGGGGTTAGAAGGGCTGTAGCTGGTTCTCTGTCCAACTGGGTAGGGCTACAATCTGCGAGAGTCTGGGTTATGTGTGGTGGATCTGGTCCTTGGGCAAGTACAACCGTGGTTCTATCTGCATCAACTGGTAGCACTATCTTTTCCGAAGACCGTGTTGTTACTCCCTTAGATACTGCCATCACGCTGTCCAATTCAAATGGCTGATAAACAAGAAAAGTAATTGAAAGTATAGACATTGTATGATAGACAGGTGCAATGGATAGTGGGGAATAAAACAAGGCATGAAATAATTCATATTTATGTTCTCTAACCAAACAGGATAGCATGACACAATTTCACATATATGATGGCTAACTTAACAGGATAGCATGACACAATTTCACATTATGATGGCTAACTAAAAAAGATGGAAAGACATAATTCAAAATATGAGACTATGTAAACAGGATGACATGCCATAACTATATAATGTGTTTATTAAATAGGTTGGCATGCCATAATTCACATACATTCACGAATATAATGCCATAATTCAAAATATGATGACTGTAAACACTAAACAGGATGAGATGATATAACTATATGATGTCTTTATTAAATGGGTTGCCATGCCATAATTCAGATAGATGATGTGTATGTACTATGTAAACATGATGGCATGATATAATTCAAATATATGATTTATATAGTAAGCAAGTAAGCAGATGGCAATCCATATATGATGAAAAAACTAAGCAATGCAATACGACATACATGACATGGGTAATATAACACTGCCAAGTTTGAGCATAGACCTCAGGGGGGAAATAAGACTGGTCATCAGTCTCTGAATCCTCCTCCGAGGAGCTCTCTGTAACCAGCAAGATGTCTGCTTCAGCAGGTAGCATTGTCTGCTCTGAATACCTTGTTTTCACTCCAGATACTTCCATCACCGCTTCAAATGGCTGATGCACAGGAAGAGTAGTTGAATATACAAACGTTGTCGACAAATGGAACACGTAATACAAAAAATGATAGCATGATATAATTCACATACATGATGATTGGCTAAACAACATGGCATAGCATAATTCACATATATAATGCCTTTGCAACAAGATAGCATTGTATAATTCACATATATAATGTCTTGCAACAAGATGGCAATGCATAATTCACATATGTGGTAATTAGACACTGAACAGGTGGCATTCACACAAAACATGTCTAAACTAATCAAATGACCTAGCAATGCGAGACACCATATGCACGATATGAGCAACATAACGCTGCCAAGTTAGAGCATACACCTCGGGGGGGGGGGG
>NC_041383.1:339546216-339548613 GCF_002162155.2 Triticum dicoccoides | reverse complement strand
GAGGAGCTATCCGTAACCAGCGAGATATGCGCTTTGTCAGATAGCATAGTCTGCTCTGAAGACCTTGTTTTCACTCCAGAATTTGCCATCACCGTGTCAAATGGCTGATGCACATGAAGAGCAGTTGAATGTACTAACATTGTTGACAAATGTAAAATGTAACGAAAAAAAGATGGCCTGATATAATTTACATATAAGATGACTGGCTAAGGAGGATGGCATTGCAAAATTCACATATATGATGCCTGGCTAAACAAGATGGAGTTGCATAATTCACATAAACGACGAATAAACTAAACAGATGGCATTCGCACAAAGGATGTCTAAACTAAGGAGATGGCATATTTGATGTATAAAGTAAGCAATGCAAGACACCATATGCATGATATAACCAACATCAGCATGCCAAGTTAGAGCGAAGACCTTAGGGGGTAAATAGGAGTTGTCTTCTCCTTCTGAATCCCCCTCAGAACAGATATCTTCCTCTCGATTACAATCCGAAATGCATGGAGGGGGCTGCCTTTGTGCCTACCATGGAGCGACGTCCGCATGAAATTTTATTGGCACGCAAGGCTCGTCTCTTTTGCTCTACATGTTCAGTTCCATTGTTTACAATAACTGTCATGCATAGGAATAAAACATAGTGAGATCATGTAAGGAGTGCATGTAGAAATCCAGAGTGATGGTAGCAACTTGTGGATAGACCCAAAGCCAATAATAGCAGGCAGATAATGGCTTTAGTTAAAAAATACAGATAATGGCTTCTTTACTGTTTGTTTCCCACCCAACATGAAACTCATAGTAGACACCGGAGATTAACCAGATAGTAGATAGATACTATTGATAGCGGCCCGATATGTACCCCACAACCATTTAAAAACTCAAGTTTGACCATTAGTTTGGAGCTGACTCAGAGTCTAATCGGTGAACAAGACGATAAAGTAGCATGTAATATTAAGCAATGCATAACGTAAGCAGACACGAAAGAGTGCGACCTCTCTTGCGGACCCGTGTAGTCCTCGAGGTCATCTGCTCGGTTGATGATGGTAATGCAGTTTTCATGGCTGCCGGCGGTGGGGAAGAAGATCTGAGGCAGCGAAAGACAGTCTGGAGGCTGGATCCCTGCTGTGCTGGACCCTTCTGTCGTTGGAGCAGCTGAGCTGGGGTGGACGACGGCACAGCAGGAGCGGGACAAACCACGCAAGGTTTTCTTTGAAAACTATCTATAAGAGAAGTAATTCTGTAAGGGCTCATTTGAATTGGAGGGTTCCAACAATGCAGTGATAAGAAATAGACAGGAATAGGATAGGAATGCACGTGCACAACAGAGAATTTAAAAACACAGGATTTCTGCCAATTTGGGTGTTTGATTCACAACAATTGGAAGATCACATGATGCAAAGAAGCATGGTGAGATTAAGTCAAACCACAAGAAAATGTATGGTTATAATGCTATTATGCTACTATCTCTTAGTCTTGTGCTTCATGAATAGGAATTTGAAAAGGAGGACAAGTGAAAATTAAAATTCCTACAATTTTCCTTTCAAGGAGACACTAAAGGAACAAATCTGTGTGCTCAGTGGACAATATATATATAACATGTAGAGTAAAAAAGAGATGCAACAAGTGTACAACCTCTTTGGCGAAGCCATGTTGATCTCAGCGTGATTGGGTTGGCCGGTGAGGATGCTCCGGCTGACTTTGCTGTCGGAGGAGGGGAAGAAGATCTTAGGCGTCCGGAGATGGAGCCCGAGGTACTTCTCCGCTGTGATGGAGGGTTTCGTTGTTGGAGCAGCTCCGGTGAGTTGTACGACGCCGAGGCTGAAGCAGGACAAGAGAGACAACGAACAACGTTAACCTGAGTGGAATTCTAATAGCATCTCCAATACATGACGTAAAATACATAACCACAAAGTGCTAGATGTAAAATACATCAGCCGCTCATCTCTGAACTTAACTGTCGAAATTGAACTTAACTGTCGAAACTGTATTTTGCTGTCGAAACTGAATTTTGCTGTCGAAACTGAACGCACTAGCAAGGTGAGGCTACACGTCGGTCGACTGACTTTTTCATCTCTGGTCAGTCGATTTTGCAGCCGTTGGATACAAAATCAAGGGCCTGCGATTCATCTTCAACCTCCACCCCCCTGAGCCGCCAGCCACCACCGGCCAAACAGCAGCCCCCTGCCGCCCGCGGCCAGCGGTGCGCCGCCCCGCCTGCCTCGAAAGCACTCCCCACCGCCGGTCCGCCGCCGCCCCGGCCATCCCTCTAGGCCCCCCGTGCCGAGCTTTTTCTCCGGCGATACCCACGCCACCGCCCCGCCAACGCCCCGCCACCACCGGCGACCACCGCCCCCACCCTGAACCCTCAGATAGATAGTGGGGTACCTCTCCGGC
>NC_041383.1:339531833-339545919 GCF_002162155.2 Triticum dicoccoides | reverse complement strand
CCTCCCCGCCGCGGCTGGTTCTTCCTTCCCCCGGTGAGCCACCCCCACCCCCTGAAAATCGACTGACCCAAAAGTCAATTTAGTTGACTGAAGTGTGGCTTAATCGGAGCAGCATTGCAAGCAAGAGCAAGAGCGAGAGAAGCAGTGCGAGCAAGAGCAATAGCAAGAGCTGACTAGGCAGGGGACCGAGAGCAAGAGCAGAGCAGCAGCAGCTCCTACTGATGTCGACGTCGCCGCCGAGGGAGCGACGCCGTGGAGGAAGTGGCCAGCGATGCCGCTGTGGATGGAGCCACGTCGTGTCGGCTCAGGAGTCGGGACCGAGCACCGGTAGCACCGTGAGATTGAATCAAGAAGAAAATGCGGCGATTAGTGTATAACCTCTTTGGTGGCGCCGATTAGGCCGCAACTTCATCCGAGGAAACGGCAATGATGATGCTCTTTCGGTGGTGTAGGTGAAGACGACGGTGTGGGAATGGAGGTGGTGCGAAAGACAAGGGGAACATCGGGGAAACTCCTTGGAGGTGGAGGACGGGGTGGCTGAACCGGCGGGACGACGAGATCAATGATTGATCCTCATCCGGTACGATGGATGAGGGACGTCGAGGTGTTGCTGTGGACGACGTCGTCGGGGAAGAGGCTCCGGCTGGGTGGCGGACGAAGCAGGGTGTGGGGTTTCATCGCGGGTTTTCGCGGCCTTGGTGTACGAATGGGTGGGTGGATGGGATGGCAGTGGGGAACCATGGCTTAGAGACACGCTTGTCCGAAATGTGGGGTAAGTTACGAAAGTACCCCCACCGATTTGAGGCGGTTCTTTCGGTTCAGGGGTAGCACGGGCATTTCACGTGTCGGGATTTCATAGGAGGTGGGAGTTTTCGCGCGCATTGTAATTTCGGAATAGCAAGGCGCGGGTTGAGATGGAGTTGTCGGAGCACAACGAGACAAAGATATATCTGAAATATTTCGGGCTAACAAGGCGCGGGTTGAAATTTCCGGACAAGCCTAACATGTACTGTACCAAATAAATGCGCACTACAAATGTCATTCAAAACTTTGAATTCATGTTATGTTCAATTAAAATATTTCGCTACGTGTATAATGCATGCAACCTACTACTCAAATGAACGTTTTAGTGCATTCCAAACGTATATACTACCGCTTCAATATGAACTAAATTTGAATTCGTTTCTCTATTTGAATAAGATCTACAGTAATGATTGTTGTGAAGTCAAAGCATTTGAATTCATTTCTCTGTTTTAATAAGATCTACAATCATCATTATTGTCAAGTTAAACCATCATTTGTGTATTACTTCACAACACACCACATGATTAGTCTGGAGTTACATATGAACTATGTGTACGATATGAACTCGAACTTGATTTTTTGAATCCAATTTTTTTTGATTTCAAATCACATTACATTTCTAGATCTAGCTAGATCTTCATAATCTAAACCATGTCTCATATGTATAATGTGTTTATCACATTATGTATGGTTCCCCGCCCCCTACGCCTAAAAGTATTTAGATGTGAGTTGCAAACACCACACATTACCACAAATTCAAATAAAATGTGAGAATGTTCGATATATAGTATTGTTTAGATTGTTGGATATTTAGTTGTAAGATGCAAACTCCACACATAATCACAAATTCAAATAAAATGTGAGATTGTTTGATGTATAGTATGGTTTAGATTGTTTGGCATTTAGCTGTGAGTTGCAAACGCCATGCATTATCACATTATGGTATAACATGTGCACAACACGTGTATCACCACTATATTCATGCATGCAATGTTTAAAACACTATGATATCCTATTCAAATATATGAATCCGCTTTCATATCAAATTATAATCTTTGTTAGTCTCTTACACCCACACAATCCTCTAACCTTTGTAGCTACCACTAAGTTTCTCTCGTGCATGCACACGCCCTCCTCGCCCTCCCCCTCCCTCGGCATTCTATCCACCGGGCACATTCATTTTTTATCTTTAGGTCGTTCTCCCAGAGTCTCCACAACTCCTTTCCGACACACACCGATCGATAAACCTCTCCAGCGATGCCTGCTGCCTACAACATACAGACACACCTTGAATCTCCTCCTTTATGTGTCCTTGCCTCGTGTCTCTCATACGGTCACACACACATGTAAACTCTCGCCCCACTTTTCATCGATCTCACAACCGCACACTCCTCCCCCTATCTAGCTAGTAGTTGGGCCTCTCGCACCACCTCCTAGCTCCATTCTCTCTGTCTATCCGTCTCGCTGGGCCTTATTTGCCTCTAACAAATGGACGTACACCGACCAATCTCTCGCTATACATATAGCTAGCTAGGTCCTTATAACTCGTTTTTACCCACGCATCGATCGATCTACCTCATTAGTTGTGTCTCTCCCTTCCCCCGACAAACAACAATTGATCTACCGATCTAGTTAGGTTTGCTTACCAAACACATGGTTCCCCTTCATCATCCATCGATGCGTCCCGACAGATCTATCACGCACAGGCACACACAGAAACACATCCCCACTCTTATTGATAACATTGCAGTTCCACCCTCAGTTTGTCTAGTAGGCCTCTCCCACCATCTTCGAGAAGCAACTCCATCACCCATCCAGCACTCTACCCCTCTCCTCCCTCTCCCTCCCTCTCTCTCTCTCTCTCTCCTCTCTCTCTCTGTCCCATCATATTTCCCGTCCTTCAGTTATGTATGTATGTCGACCGATCTCCATCAAGACATAGCTGTGTATCTCCTTCTCAACACATATATGAGTCGTTCTACCTCTATAGTTAGGCCTCTGCCTACCCCTCCCCCACCCCCTCCCCCACACACACCGATACATCAAGCTCTCTAGTCATGTCTCCCAGCCACACACAAACTTGACATGTGCCCTCTAACGTTCCGGTAGGCCAGTCTCCCTATATCTTTGACTTGCACACACACACAATTTTGATGGCTCTCTTCATCGATCTCGCACCCACCCACTTGACCCTCTCTTCGACTCTATCGATAGCTATGACCCCTCCCTCTCTTCTCGTGGATTGCCCGACCCTCTATGTATGATATGGATAGGCCTCTATTTCACACACATTGCATGCAAAATTTTGTTTGAGATGTCATCGACACATATTCCCACAAATAATTCACGAAATCAACCCCCCACCCCACCCCCACTCCACCCCAAAACAAAAAACACTCACGAACGCGGTTTGTATCTCTCACACACACCCACGTAGGTGGGGGACGTGCACGAAGAGAAGAGGTGCATGCACGGCGCACGTACTCCCGTCTCTTTCCCAACCACACCTGCGCGGGTACACGGTGGAGCTCATTTCTGTACGAAAAAGGCAGCCCACGTGGTAATTTGGCACGTGTACTGGTTGTCCACTTGGTGGAGGGAGGATCGTCTACCACGGGTGAACAAACAAATTGCGACTTGACGTGTTATGTTAAATTAAAAAAAGAGGCAAACCATGTGGGGCCTATCTTAGAGGCAAGGCTCTATACATTGGAGTACTTTTGATGTGTCCCGTCAACTCGTAGGACGAGGAGAAGCTTGCTTAGTACGCCGTCTCCCCCGCCCACGGGCACGGTGGCTCGCAGGATGAGGTGAAGCTTGCTCCGCCTTACGCCCGCTCCCTCTCCCATGCGCGCGGTGGCTCGCAGGACGAGGAGAAAAAAAATTACTACTCCCTCCATTTACTCCTCGTCCCTACTACCTTGGTTATAGAGATTATATCATATTGTTTGGAATATATATGTCCTTTAGTAGATTTCAATATGAACTACTAGTACATACTCCAAACACTGATGTATATAGACGTATTTTAGAGTGTAGATTCACTCATTTTGCTCTGTATGTAGCACTCTCCCTTGCCCCTTGACCCTCGCCCACGTGGTGGACATGCATCAATTCATTCGATCTCATATAGCCAGAACGATATATACTGCACTACCATTATTGCTCGACTTCCTGAAGAGACGAAGAGCCAATCGCAAGGTTAATATTTTGGAGATGCCAGGCGCAAGGTTATAGGAGAACGAGTAGTAGGTGCCGCGTCATTTATAAATAAAGTTTTTTTTTCTTCAGTGGCACGTACACAATATGATAGTTTCATATGGAGAGAATAGGAAACGGCTCCACTATACATAGTCAGGACAGGCCAGCCTACACGATTGCTTGCTAGGGTTGCTCTCTTCACACTCTCTCGCAAAAAACGACTGTGGCCACATCTCTAACATCCCGGCGGATCACGTCCGCTTGGGGAAGGGGTGGATGCTTAGTGTCGATGCGGTGGCCGTCGCCGACGGTGAAAACCCACTGTCGGCACGTCCCGGTCAGGGGTCCCCGCCGTTCTCTCTCACAAAGCCGGTGAGGTTGCCTTCGTCCCTTGCTCACTGCCGCGACGTGGGCAGTTGCCGCCTCCCGCCGCCCTCCTCAAGGTTGAGCTACGTCCCTCAGGTACAACTCCCTTTACAGCCGATTGCACCACTGCTCCAGCTCCCCACATCACTCCCTGTGGATATTTCTCTACTACTTTGCCCCGCACATACCTCTACTGGCTTCTGCGTACTATATTTGTGATGAGTTTATGTCTCATCAACTAGTCCCAGTAATCTTATTCTAATCACGCTTCTTCAATTTCTTTGCCATAGGGATGCTCATCTCGATTTTGGTGAAACTGCACAAAATGATCCGATGGTCAAAAGGTTGCAAACTTCATTTATTAGGAAGCTCGAACGTTGCCAGCAAATTGAAGCCTGGTCAGGGTTCACGGTTCAAGGGCTAGGGACTGCATGGATCATTTTTTTCTTTAGCTGCCTCTGTTCCAAAATAAGTGTCAACTTTAGTAGTAGTACAACTTTGTACTAAAGTTTGCACAAAGTTGAGACACTTAGTTTGGAACGGAGGGAGTACATATTTGCTATGATCTGTCAATCATTGAGATGCAATAGCATGCATGTTAGTCTCCTTTGTATTTGATGAAATGTTGCAACGGGTAACCTTGGACGCAAGATACATGTAACAGAAGCTGGAAGCTTCATAGCATTGTACAAATTTATCTCGCTGATAAATTACAGTACGTACTATACTAGTACTTCCTCCGTTCCTAAATATAAGTCTTTGTAGACATTTCACCATGAACCACGTGCAGATGTATATAGATGCATTTTAAGTGTAGATTCATTCATTTTGTTCCTTATGTAGTTCACCTAGTGGAAGCTCTACAAAGACTTATCTACTAGTAATAGCTAGCCCCCACTACTAGGAATTCTCTATCCTCTCCTTGAGCCACATTATCAAAATTAATGTAGCCGTTAGATGAACTAAATCAGCCCATAATAGCCGTCTGATCTACATGCAAGCATGCAGAAATACCGTGGCATGCATGTGAGTGGATTTTAAATCACATGAACATGTCTGCATGCAAGCATGCACCGGTAGCATGCATGTAAGTGAGCTTTTAAGTCCCATTAAGATGTCAAAAAGAAAAATATAATCCCATTATGCAGTAGGAGTTGGATGATCTTTTTTCCTTACGTGGGATGATCTAAATGATGATGGGAGTTTATTTAGTTTGGCTACCACATTTGTCATGCAGTTATAGAGTTTTTTTTAGTTCTATGAAATCGATAATTTTGCGCAGAGAGATATACGGCTGTTCTGCGGCAACGCGCGGGGACTCCTCTAGTAATATTTAGGAATAGAGGGAGTACTATGTAAAGAGTTAGGTGTCGCACGGTGATAGTGTGAGGTGGGCCATGTAATCACTGAGCCTGCGTGTTTTCACTGCTCTTGCACTCCTCCGCTGTAAGAATGGAGAAAATTGTAATCTAGTAGTAGTAGTACCTCCTTTCGCTGAAAGCGTGGGACATCCAGCAGTCCTACCACCAATGAGCCGTCAAATCACATAGACCGAGCAGTAAGTTGGACGGACGAAGCAACCATCACTCTTGCGCCAGTGAGAGGTCGCGTCCGCTCTGCCCGGGCATGAATGCGGCACCGATTCTTTGGAGCGGGGCTGACCGTTTCAGGCAGGAAGCGCGCGCGGGCGATGGAGTGGCTTTGGGTGGGCCAGGCTGGTCAGGAGCGGGCGTGGCAGCTGTCTGCATGTCCCTACCAAACATGCCCGAAAACGAGAGGATGCACCGACTCTCGCGGCTAAAATCATACACTACACACCATCTCTCTGTAGGAGTAGGTCGATCTGTCGCTCTCTCTAACACACACATGCTGTTAAACACACACGCACACGCACGCACCTTGGTCCCGTTGCACCTTCTAACGTGACTTATTACACCTAGACGGAGAGAGTAGTAAGTATACGAGATACAGTGGCACACTGAGTTAAGTTGAATACAAGTGCCCAAAATTTGTGTGCATGTTATAATAAGGATTCACTTAAAATAGTACGTGAGCGAACAGAGGGATCAATTGGACAGTGTTCCCGAGCAGTAGCGAGATGTGTGAGGTAAGATACACCATTGGCGCTTCTAATTTTTCTTATTAATTTGTTTGTTTCACCCTCTGACTGGTGGGACCCAACATACTACGTGGAGAGAGGTAAGGTGACTAAGGCTGCATTATTTCTGCACCACTATGGATAGTCTTACCACCAAAGCCACATGACACGATTATGATTGAAATACTAATGACTCCCACACACACAAAAAAACACGGCATGCTTGTCACACGAATGCAGGAATGTATAAAGGTTATTTTCCTCTCGTTGAACATAGCGGGAGGGTTGTGTAGCTGGTTAGCCTGTTCGCTCATCAAACTTGAGGTCTCGAGTTCGATAACTACACTTGAGCATAATTTGTGCCAGGAGGATTCTTTGACTAGTCAAAATAGATGGATACAGAGCTATACGATCTCGTAGTGACCGTATAATCACCTCATCATGTATAAGCTGCAGCCTCGGCACTTATTTTCTAGGGTTTGCATGCTTCACACTCTCTCTCCAGTATATATATACACGCTGGAGCCTCAGCGCTTGTAGTTACTCTCTTCACACTCTCTCGCCCTCTCCAGATCTAAACAAGACTTCATTGGCCTCTCTCTCCCCTCATTGCTGCTCAAAGAGCCGGTAGGATCCGTCCGCCGGGAAGGGAAGGGGGCTTAACGATGTCGCCGTCAGCGAGGGAAGGAATCCACTACCGGCGCAGCTCTTCACTTTCACCCAGCGGTGGCGCGGGAGGGCCTCTGACCCCTTCTTCTTCGCCGCCGTCCCGTCGCCCACCGAACCACGCCCCAAGAACCTTAAGGTATAATTTACTTACTCCACATGCATTACTCTTGCTGCATATATACCATGAATCTAGGACGTGGTTCAAAGAGGAAGGGAGTGGGGGAAAGTAGTGGGAAGAGTTGTATATAGCATGAATCTAGGACGTGGTTCAATGAGGAAATGAAGGGGGAAAGTTGTATAGCATGAATCTAGGACGTGGTTCAAAAAGGAAAGGAATGGGGGAAAGTAGTGGGGAAAGTTTTATTGCATAAATCTAGGACATGGTTCAAAGGGGAAAGGGAGGGGCAAAAGTACTAGTTCAAAAAGGAAAGGAAGGGACAAGGCTGTAGAGTTTGAGCAGGACTAGATTTGCTGCGCTCACATAGGGAAAGGTGTCTAAATATAACAAAACTGGGACCAACACAAATATGCTCCTTGGTTGTTTGTTCTTTGTTGCATCAGACTGTGAATGACCACAGTACATCGGTAGATGCACATGGTGCTGGTGCGTCCACTGTCCCGTGCAACTTATTAGCTGTTGTTAATCTAAGGCCCTGTTTGGTTAAAAAACCCTAGTCCCTACCTGCTTGGTTCTAGGGACTAAACATGGACTAGAGGCTATTAAATGACATGCTAAAAGACCAAGTTACCCCTAGTAATGAACTAATAGAGACAAGGTGTGATGCGTGGCAGGGGCAACTATTGGAAAAAGTCCCAAAAAGACTCCCTCGAGGTCTTCTTTCTTTAGTCCCAAATGCCCACTTTTAGTCCCTAAAAATTCCTCCTGTTTGGTTTAGATGGGACTGACACGGAGTTTTTTTAGTCCCTACACCAAAATGTCCCTGTAAACAAACACCCTCTAATAATGCCGCTGGAAAATTGATGCAATGCCACAGTTAAAAGCAAATTACATGTTTAATGAATTTTATTGTTAATATAATCTCTATGTTAATATTAATCAGTGCCACCATTTGAGAAATGCTACTGTCTTGCTTTCTTTCCCATTTAGATAAGGTAGATGCTTCTTTTTGTTGGCTTTTGTGTCATCCACCATTATTGACCACTAATTGTTTCCTTTGCACCTCTGTGTAAACATGGTTATCTACTTCACCTCGTTGCCATTGTGACCTTTTGTTGCACTGCACAAAACACTTCTGTTTTAAGACTGTTTTGTGCAGTTCAACCAAAATGTCACACCGACAATGTTGCTTGATTGCTTGATCTTAGTGGAACTTCACAAGAGGAGATGTTACTTCCTATTCGTGTTGGCAAATTTGGTTCAAATCTTCTTCTTGTGAGTTGTTTGAATTCCGCATCATGAGAGGTCAGTACTAGCCTTCTTTCACATGATTCTGCAGTGTGCTTTCATATGTTGTGCTACTTGTACGATAATGTTGCTTGATTTTAGTGAACTGCACAAATGGTGACAAGACTTCCAATCTCTATGTGCACCGTAATATCCCATTAAGGTAAGATAAGGATATTTCACAACTGTTGGCCTATATTTTGCCACTTTCATCAGAAAATTAAGTTTAGTACTATACTTGTGCTCTCTAATTGACATGCCAAATATTACATTGAAGGCGAAGCTTATCTGTTATTGAACCAAGTGATGAAGGGGAAGAACAAGCAAAAGAAAAACAAAAATCAACTCCCAGTGCTGTAATGAAGCACTGGAACTGTGACGACACAAGTAATGATATAGTTTTGCATCTTAATTTATTGCTATGGCTGGAACGAGCAATTGTTTTGCCACTGATTTGATGCCACTCTTAATGTAATACATAATTATCTCTACTTGTGCAAATAGGGATCTTCTTTGAAGATACCATATATTTTAGTGGAAACATTAAACTAATCGAGGAGTATCTAGTAAGCATGGCCACCACCGTAGATAGCAACAGATGGTTCCGGAGAAGTGCTTCATCTGTATGCTCTACACAATAAGCCTCCTGGCAAAGGTTGGTACTCGCCCACTGATTTCATCCATATGATTGAGCTTTGTCATCTCTATTGGTGTTGTGCTACTGTTTAGATACTGTCATGAAAAAGTGGTATTGTCCTTGAGAAGTGCTTCATCTGTGCTGTTTTACATATTTCCTTTCCTTTTTTCGAGCAAACAGGGATGCTAGAATTTAGTAGTCCTCTTGTCTTTGCACAACAGGATCATCTTCCTCTGAAGAAGAATACGGAGTACGTGAAGTGACTAGTTCCGATTATGCCGGGATGAAGAAGCCCTGTCTCTCTTCTCATCAGAAGGAGCAGTTGAAGGATGGTTACATTACTCCCCACAAGACCAAACTAACTTCAGCTCAGAAGGACTGACAAATCTCCATTTTTTTGCTGTGATGCGCGAGTACAATGTTGTTCTAGGATTCTTTCTGTGAGTTCCATTTTTCTAAAAGTGTGCTCTACATGGACCATGTAGGTGCCTGTTGAAACTGTCAATTCATAGTACAGTTTGCTTTATACTAATCAATTTTTTGTATTTGTGCAAACAGGGGTGCTCAGCTTGATTTCAATGGGAACTGCACAAAATGTTCATGAATACATCGAATCATTCATTTCCACCACAAGAAAGGAGGTGCCGATAAGTTCAAGGCGTTGCAACATATAAGGGCGAAATCATACAAGCTACGTGCGAATTTGGTAGATTTTGGTGGAACTGCACAAAAAGAACAACTAGTTTATTTAGCACGAGGTGCCATGTCAATGTCCGAACTAATGGCAAACCCTGCCCATTCCACAATCGTAGGCATTTGATATTTTGGAATGAGACAACCTTGTCAAATTTTGCTCATTGATTTTAGCAAGACATGCGTTTGATATTTTTGAATGGGACGCCCTTTGCTGTCAGCAGCGTCGATCAATTTTTTCTTTATTCTTTAGTTGTGAAGTAAATATTGCCTTTGACATGTGAGTCACTGAGATGCATAATCATCGATTGTTTTGAATGTTCTCTATGAATTGCCAGGCCTGTGTGTTTGATTGCAATGTACAGAAACACTAAAAAGCTGCTCAAACTCTTTGTACTCCTTCTGTTCCTTTTTACTTCGCACATTGTGAAAGTGCATACTTTTTTGTATAAGATTGGTCAAAATAGAGATACTTTGACTGCAGACAAAACTTGTATGCAGACTAGAAAGGACCGGAGGGAGTACATGTGAAACTACTGCAAACGAGGTGATCACCCTGGGAATAATGCTAGTACGTATTGTTTTGCATGTTCATCCAATGCCAGTGATACAGGAATTCGAACTAATCGAAATAAATTCATTCATACACGATCGGATTTCATATAAACATGCCGGATTTCATTACATTTCATACATTCTTCAACTAAAAAGGGGTGAGCTGGAGGTATAATTAACTAACCGAAACTACCCACCTGTGTCCCGCTGAGCCGAATAGAAGCTTCAGTGACTTAACTGTAGGTGCAGTTGCGTAACTGACATGTCGCCTGTTGGGCCCATGTGTCAGTCAGCCAACTGCACCAGTAGTTAAGTAGAAGCAGCGTTCTTCTCCAGCGCAGCTCTCCAACTCCACGTCGCCGCCAAGAAGCTAACCGGCCGTCAATGCTCAACCCTCCTAGCTTGGCTTCAACCGGAGGGTAGCAGTGGTGGCCTTACTTGGACCCGAGCGGTGGCGACCTACCGTGTTCTACTCTTCCTTATTTTCTGTGTGGCGCAGCCTCGTTGGCAGTGGGGTGGGGCCTCGGCGGAGCCGGCGATGTCCTCTAACTCTTTGCCAGCGGGCGGCGCCTCAACGGAGCGGTGGAAATCCTCCCCCACGTTGCCGGCAGGGTGGGGCCTCGGCTGAGCCGGCGATGCCATCTGCCTCGTTGTTGGCGGGGCGGGGCCTCGGCGGAGTCGGCGGTGTCCTCTGCCTCATTGTTGGCATCGTGGGGCCTCGGCGGAGCAGGGCCTCATCGACGCCAGTGGAGCGGGGACTCGTCGGAGCCGACATTGTCCTCTGCCTCGTCCTCGGTCTCGCCAAACAGCGCCTTGCCCGCTTCATCACCCTCTTTGCTAGCCTCTTTGTAGGCAGCCGCAGCCTCCACCATCCGCATGTGGTACCGCCAGCGCTTGAGGCGGCCCATGCAGGCGGAGCGGTACGAGTCGAGCAGCGCCTCCTATTCCGCCTGCTCCGCGGCGATCTGCTCCTCCGCCTGCAGGTGCTCCTGGAGGAGATGGTGGTTGTAGGCGGCGTCGGCCTGCGCCTCCCGGAACTGCTCCTCATGCATCTGCCTCACCATGTCCATATATTGGGCACAGGCCTCGCCGATGGTCATGGTGCAATGCACCAGCAAGGATGGCGCAGAGGAGGGGGTTGGCGCCGGATCGTCGACTACCATGTTCTCCATTGGGACGTCATCGTCCTACGGCTGCCTGCCGGCCAGCCGGTCGGTAGCAATGGCTGCCATCTCCTTGTGGTCCGTTGTCCGCCCGTCCCAGGAGAAAGGGAACGGAGAAAGGGAACAGATGCCATGGTGGGAAGTAGTGGTGTGGACAGGAGAAAGGGAACGGATGCGGATGACTGCGGCTATGGCCGGCGCAGCAGTTTATATAGCAATGGTGGGCGGCGAAGGGACGGACGTGTGGCGCCGGAGTAGCCGCCTCGGCAACCGCATACCATTAATGTGGGCGGCAGATGGACGGACAGCGAGGAGATGACTTTTCTTGGAGAAGATGACAATGGAGACCCACCAGGGTCATAGCCTCACGTACGCAAGTGCCTCCTTATTATATATATAAAACTATAATTTATTTTGCTTCCTCCTGGTTTCCTGACATCACGGTCCCACACCATTGTTAACCTATGTACTCCCTCCTTTCCGGTTTATAGGGCTTATCTCAAAATTTTAGTTTTTCCATTTTATAAGGCTAAATTTGGTTGTTTTCCATCACATGTTCAGATTCCAAGGTGCATTAAATCATTGCATGCAAGTATTAAGAGAAAATTGACCAATGCATGTACTTTATGCATGCATGCATTGCAATTAATGCATTGATAAACATAATTTTTTGAGGATAACAAGAGCATTAATTAGGTGCTTTTGCAAAACTACAAAAAGTATTCCACCACTCGTCATCTACCTTGATTGGTGATATTTTTGAATTTGAGCACTATAAACCAGAAGGGAGGGAGTAGTGAATAAATGAGAGAATTGCACAAGAAGCGGCCGACAGCTGGGACCAAGCAGCTCGAGCAGTATTTGTGTTTTTGAGGTGTGAGCACTGCAGAGTTTTTCGATGTTTAGCCCAGATATTAATTTTTCTCCTCTGAACAACAACTAAAACATCGCTGCAGGTATTAACTGGGCGGGCTGTGGCCCATCTAGCCCAGGCCAGATATCCAGCCCAGATATTAATTTTTTTCAAGCTGAAAATGGCTAGCCCAGCTATACTTTTTTTTAGGAATACCCAGCAAGGTCAAGTTGTTATTTTCCGCCCCGCTGGGCTACAAATCATTCCTAGGAGGGACGCATTAGGCTTAACAAGAAAATGGGCTTTAAGAAATAATAAATGGGATGTAATTATAAAAACTGGGCAGTAACTATAAAAAATGCACCAAACACGTAATTACTTTATAAAATATTATTTTTGGATATTGAAAATTTTAATTTCATTAATTGTTACAAGCACAATGTTTCGTTGGATTTTTACGTAATATAAATTTATATTGAAATTGTATTTAATCTGACTAGAAATTTCGGGATAAAAATATTTTGGATCCTATCAAAATGTGGGAAATTTTATTGAATTCTGTTTTGAATGGTTGGTTGAAATGGGTTGTACTTTTAACAAACTGTAAATGGGCTGTAGTAAATTCCATTAGAATTCAAAAATGGGCTACACATTCTTACAAATCTCAAATGGGCTATAAGTTCTCTGCCACAGACTTCTGGCCTTACTAAGTTGACGCGTCCCCTAAAAAAACAGAGTTGACGCGTATGCAAGGCTTTGTCAACTTATAGTCAACACACGGTTCTAGCAGCAGTGGCCGTTGGATGTCCATCCAACGGATGCCGTGCTTCTTTTTCAATCTCGGATATTCTAGCTTCACCCGCCCAAAAAATGATTCCTCCCCCTGACATCTCGGGCGCACCGTTTCGGAAGCTGACCCGTGGGCCTACTAAGTTGACGTACCAAGGGCTTTGTTAACTTAGTCAATATAAATGATTCTAGCTGTAGTGACCATACGATGTCCATCCAACGACCATCGTGCTTCTTCAACCTCTGGTCTTCTTGCTCCAGCCGCCCAAAGCAGCACCGGTCGTGCCACCTGCTCCCACCTCCCGTGGCCGGCTGTGCTGCCGCAGAGGCCTCACCGCCCCCTACTACT
This sequence comes from Triticum dicoccoides, assembly GCF_002162155.2. NCBI lineage: Eukaryota > Viridiplantae > Streptophyta > Magnoliopsida > Poales > Poaceae > Triticum > Triticum dicoccoides. The sequence continues at coordinate 339,532,337 of NC_041383.1, read as the reverse complement.
CCCACTACTGGCCAGGCCATCCCTCCACTCACCCACACCCCCTGTTATTCTGCGGCGACGGCAGCGCGGCCGAACTAGTGAACCCTCGTACTCCTCTCCACGTGTGCATCCACTACCGCATCTTCCCCGGCTCCGCGTCGTCCCATTCCTAGGCCTCGCCGTCGTCCACCGCCGTGGTGCTCTGAGCGTGGCGTGGTCAATGTGGTCAAGGAACGACTTCCATCGGACATGGACTATATGTGGAGAGGCTGACAGTTGGGTCCATGGTAGCCGCAAAGAAGTGCCTCCTTTTTACGCGCAAAATAATTATTCCTCCACCTGACAGCGGGGACCCACCGGATGGCCCACCGTATTTCGCAAAAAAATGATTCGCCCCCTGACTGCTGGGACCCACCAGCTACATCTTCGCACGCAAGGAAGTGCGTCCGAAAAAGAAAAAAATGATTCGCCCCCCTGACTGCTGGGACCCACCAGCTACATCTTCGCACGCAAGGAAGTGAGTCC